>NW_004797521.1:483390-485123 GCF_000002075.1 Aplysia californica | reverse complement strand
ATCTCTATTTCTCTCTCTCTCTCTCTCTTTATCTCTATTTCTCTCTCTCTCTCTCTCTCTCTCTCTCTCTCTCTCTCTCTATCTATCTATCTATCTATCTATCTATCTATCTCTATCTCTCTGTCTCTGCGTCTTTCTTCCACGGAAAACCGTCAGCCCTCAATGTCGAATCATGTTGTAAACGTTGTCTCCCTTACACGAGGTGTCACTAAACCATTATTCCTATTTTAGTCAGTAAAGTTCTTGTCAATTTTCTTGTTACAGTTTCTTTCATCTCGGTAGTTTAATCAATATTGCATTTGAAAACACTTTATCGGCGGAGCTGGTAATGCAGCCTACGTCTCCATTAACTCTTTGAGTACGCCCATTCTGATTATTCGAAAACAATTAAGGATGTGATGTTTTCGGGCACTTAAATACCTTCGTTACTCAAATACCTAAATTCCAATGTTATCTTTATCTGAAACTAAAAAGACAGACAGCAATATGCAATTGTGGAATATACACATTTGTGTTTATTATCTCTGTATGATCGTCCGAATGTACCGCAACATGGCCTTTAGTCTGTTAGCGGACATATTATGTGTCCGACACGGCGCTAAAGAGTTAATCCCGTTATGTTTGTCTCTACAAGGGGGGGGGGGGTATGAACTTGAGTCTGTAGTATAATACAAGATTGTAGTTAGCGGCTTTGCCGTCGGTCACAAGCAAAACACCTGAGTTCGATTCATGGGTGAAGAGAAATTGTATCGAGCATCTTTGTCTTTCTGCTGGGACGTTGTATTCCAGAGTCGAAGCCTGCCCCCTTATCGGTCTAAACGGTGTCGATGGGGTTTTAAATAGGTACATTCTAAAAAACGAAAAAGAAGAGATTTACGCCTCTTTTGAAGAAAAGGTGTTTTTTTAAAGAGGCGAGTCATCCTTTCCGTTATATTTTTTTATATTACCGTTCCAAGGGAGGAGGAAAAAATTATGATGGTAACTACTCAAACACCTACCCACAGAATGAATGACTGTTGAATCGAACCAGGGTCATCTGCAAAGCATTGCTTGATATCAAGTCAGTATCTAGGAGATTTCTCTTTCGGGGCTGGGAGTGTGGGGGTGGGGTGAGAGGGGGCGGTGCTGACGTTTGATAGTATTTGTTGCATTTGGTATTGTTGCGGTTGATGTTGTTTTTGTTTGTTTGTTTCTTTCTTCCTTTTCAGTTGTCTTTTTCAGTTGTATTCTTTTCTCTCTTTGTGGTGCACTTTCTTAATTTTTTTCCGTATTACTTTCACCTTTCAAATTCACCTACTCAACGTTTTCGTGTTTTGCCAGTGAACATTTTCATAAAGGCAAGTTTAATATTTAAAAAGAGCTAACCTGTAACCATACTGATTTTGTATCTCCTACGTCAATACTTTCAGCCCGGACCTCATTCTGTGAAATCTACAAGAGGTTTGATCTTGAGTCGGATGTCTCCAGAGACCTTTTTAGGGTTAGAAGCTTCCAAGGTATTGACTGTGTTACGTCGTTGCATTACTCCTTTGAATGTGGTGTGAAAGGTGTAAAATGTTCTTGTCTTGAGTGATGGTCTTGTTAATGTGGTGGTGGTGGTTGTTGCTGTTGTTGTTGTTGGAGGTGGAGGTGGTGATGTTATTGTTGTTGTTGTTGTTGTTGTTGTTGTTGTTGTTGTTCTTGTTCTTCTTGTTCTTGTTCTTGTTCTTGTTCTTGTTCTTCTTCTTCTTTTT
>NW_004797521.1:479617-481659 GCF_000002075.1 Aplysia californica | reverse complement strand
TGCACACCCATATACACACATACTCTTCCTTCACACATCCTCTCTTCCACACACATCTGTGCACATAACTATAATAATAAATAGTATGCTCGCACTCACAAACAGGCTCACAATCAAATGCATAATATATAATTATATTAACAGTAATATGAACATTAATAGTGTTAAGGTAGCTACGTTCTCCGCATTTTGATTATAACTCACTGGTATTCTGATGCATGCTTTACTTTAAAGGTCATAGAGATACTTAAAACGAGATTATTAAGATGGAAGAAGTTTCGTGGGTGATGGTAAGAATGACCTTCTGTACCTTTCTTTGATATAGATCAGAAGCCTAGGTCTTTTACTTCTGATTGATATCTTTATTTGAGGTAAAAGGACTGTTTATTGTCCAAAATGATGGAATTTATTTTTCTAGTGTAAGCGATAATGTATAATTCAGCGAAGTAGGGGAGTGTAGATGTTGACATGTTGCATGCTTTCCGTATTAATCAATTCAATTTTTCTTTATCTTGTTTTCTTGTGTTCCCGGCCCATGCTGTCTTAGAGAAATTGATCATACTTTCTATGGTTGAATGATAGAAAGTGTGTGTGTTTGTGTTCGTGTGTGTGTGTGTGTGTGTGTGTGTGAGTGTGTGTGTGAGTCTGTGTGTCTGTGTGCGCGTGTTTGCGTGTGGGGGGGGGCGTGTATACCTGTATCTGAGTGTGTTTTCCAATACATGTTACGCAGAACTTGTGGGGAGCAGTAGAGGGGACTTGTAAAAGAAAAATGTTTTATATTATGTAATCTTGGACTCTTATTATGTGACAAATGCCGTAAAACGCTTACTAAAACAGCTGCACTGATGGCGTCATAATGACCTCTTTCTCTGGTCAGGTGGACTCCAATTCACCAAAGATAACGGCGAACAAAATCCTGAGTACTACGGTTTCAGTCGGTTCATTACCCTAGGTGGGCGTGGCTTCTCTGTACTGCGAGCCACTGACCTGTCCCGGGTCTACGACAGTGGTGACGTCATGGAGCTACGCCACGCCCAGTTCACACCGAAACTGTTCAACGCCCGGATGTCTGACCCTAACGCTCAGATTTTGTCCACCAGGGATGTTCAGTCTACGGAGAAAGTAAGCCATTTCGTTTGGATAGTATAATGCTTGTGGCGTGACGAGACTTAAACGCCTTTTACAAGGGGAAAGGGGGGTCACTATTTAATGGGGGGGGGTGAGTAAAACAAATATTTATTTTTTAAAAATCAGAAATACTTTGTATACTACTTCATCTTCTTCGTTGTCCAGTTGTTGAAGCTTTCTGCAATAAAATATAGGCCCCTGCCTTTCTGCTTGCCTGGGTTATTTTGGCTCCAAACCAGGTTTCTATGTCTAATATATTGTGTCCATCTTCTATTAAGTCTCCCCCTTCTTCCCTTGCCTTCTACTTTTAAATGTACTTTCTATGTTTTTACAAATGTGAATTTTTGCTAGAATACTATGCTTGTGAACGTACTAAACACATTGTCTATCACGGTATTTTATCGGATTTTGTAGATCGACTAACTATAACTTGAATGAGCTCTATGCTTTGCATTTGACAGTGAGCTTCGGTCGGTACCCCATCCGGTCGTACTACCAGCCTAGCTCTGTGAAGCTCATAAGGCAGGTGAACTATGAGGTCCATGAAAGGCCTGAGGGGACCGAGGCGGATCCAGCTAGGGAGAGCGTGTACTTAGTGACCTCTGACCAAGGGTCGCACCGCGACTATCAGCTTCAACTGAACTGGACCGAGGTCCTCACTGGACAGGATATTGTCAACAGTTCGTATGTTTATACAAACAAATCTATAGTGCTTTTGTTGCAGCTTTTTTTTTCCACTTCGGGCGGTGGGTGGGGGGGTGCAGATTATTGGGGGTGAGAGGCTGGCAGGCAGAGAGACAGACAGACTAGAGACAGGCAGGAAGACAGAGACACTAAGAAAGGAAGGGGATAGAATAGGGAGTTAGATTGACATAATATTGACAGAAGAATTTGGGTAGATAGAAGAATTACAC
>NW_004797521.1:477544-478985 GCF_000002075.1 Aplysia californica | reverse complement strand
GGTGATTTGATTTCACCATTCTCATGGAAAGGAATAAGTATTGCCGCAAGATATTGTGTTAACACCCCTTGCAAAGTTAAAAAGAAATCCAAGAGCCAGGACTTCCAAATGAAAAATCCATCACCCTTAGGTTTGAGCAAAGTAAAGGACAAGCCTTGAAAACTCAAGCAATCCCAGTCGCCTTCTTAAAAAGTCATTAAATTGCGTTACATTTATGATCTCAGTACAATGTTGCTCAAGATGCCATTCTCTAGTCTTTTCTCAAACTTGCTTCTTTTGGCATGGGCAAGGCTGTCTTAGTCGCTGGTCAAAATAATAAATTATGAATATCTCTAGAGCCAAAGTAGGAGCAAATTGGGTGAAATCTGGGTAAAATACCCACACTCTTAAAAGTAAGGCTTAAACTGGCATTTTAGCATAATGTGTTACTCAAGTGCGTTTCATGAGACAAAATATTAGATTGCTTTCAGCAGTGCCGGAAACTTTTAATCTTGACATTCAAGAAAAGTACTTTTGCTCTAAATAAGCATCAACTCAGCACGTGCCATGTATCATTAATTAATGGGTAGGCTCGCAGGCCATACTAAAAAACTGCTCGGTAACTAAGATCTCGTCTGCACACCCTAATTTTCTATGTCTGCCCTACACAATCAGCTGTAAAATGTTATTGGAACCTATCCCAGTGAAGGATGGATGGATAAATAAAGTAATAAAAATATTTTGAACGTACCTTCAGTCTGGCCTGGATTTAGAACTAAAACGCGTATTATATTATCAACGACGGTCCGAAGGGACTTTAACTTAATAAGAACGTGAGAACGCGCAATCTATTCATCTGACAACTCTGGAAGACGCGCTGTTTTGGAGCACGTTGAAAATAGAACCGTATTTCATTATTCATACCGATTTTTCCATTCTGTGTTCTTTATCTGAAACTTTAAAAGGCAGGCTACAACAGACACGCTAAAAAATAATAATAAGCAAATTTATGTTTATGATTTGTGTATAATGAATCGATAGGATGCAGCAAAGTTGTGTTTGGGACTGCTGCTAATTAGACATAATCATGTGTCCACTAAATCCTAAATGAATTTTTAAAATGGTAAAGAATTGTTGATTTTCTTATCAGGGTCTTGAACCTTCAGTCTTAGAAGTCGGGCAGTCCAATGGTCTTGGGCTCATCTTCGTCGGGTCCAGGAACCCAGGCTCTGTGACGCTCTTCTCTGTTCATCATGACGTCACCAGTCCCCGGTTTGAAGCCTTGTGGTCAGGCATCCCCACCATAAGACGATACATGAAGTGGCACGAGGCCTACAGTGAGAGGGAGCTCGTCGGTGTGGAAGTTAGCGACTTACTGTGAGTGTGAGATAGATAGATAGATAGATAAATTGATAGATTGATGGGTGGATAGAGGGATGGATGGATGGATGGATGGATGGAT
>NW_004797521.1:474578-475766 GCF_000002075.1 Aplysia californica | reverse complement strand
TGTGTTCGCGCGTGCGTCTAGCTGCTCTACATCGGTCAAGCTATAGCAACGTACGTCCGTCTGTGTTCTCAATCCTTGTTCCTCCATAACTTTCTAAATGGAAAGTTGCATCTGAAAAACAACTACTGATGACATAATATTAACCCTTCAAAACAACACCAGACTTAATATAAATCGCTCTCTCATAATATTAAACCCTTCAAAACAACACCATACTTAATATAAATCGCTGTCTCATAATATTAAACCCTTCAAAACAACACCATACTTAATATAAATCGCTCTCTCATAATATTAAACCCTTCAAAACAACACCAGACTTAATATAAATCGCGGTCTCATAATATTAAACCCTTCAGAACAACGCCATACTTTATATAAATCGCTATCTCAGAATTACAAAGTTCTTTCTGCACCGTACCTAATTTTGAGAAATTTGACGTAAATTATTTTGAGTTTCACAGTATGCCGAGCTTTTTCGAATGCAATTCTTTGAACATCTTAATAACGACTCCGAATAATCTTATGATTTTGATAGAGGAGATGCAACATTTGGTTTCTGACCACATGATCTTAGTAACTCAAAACGGCCAAAAATGTCAGATAGAACTTTGTAATTTTAAAATAGCTAGATAACACAGATCCAAAATTTTAATAATTCTCAAATGCAGGTTACCATTCGTGCGTCGAATCATAGTGGGAAAACAATGCTGACTGGTAATTAATCTCTCATTCAGTACAGCGTGTTCAGCAGTCATTTTATTTTACCGTGGCCACAGAATAATTGGTCGCTTTTAAGGACAAGCGGGCTAACCCAGATATCAGGGGTTTCCAGAAATCTTGACCTACATCAAAAATGGTCAGTACCCTACCTATAGTAGAAATTTGGTTTCATTGGTGAGTATATTTGTTTGGTTATAGAGAAAACTTTCCTTGTCTCTTTATGAAACTGAATAAGGATCCAAAAACTTTACCTTTGATTATTCTCGAAATAGCATTTTTCGGGACAGCCCCCTTGCTCTTAAAAGCAACCAATTTATTATTAAGAAGCACCGGATATGGTTTGTCAATACGGGAACAAAAGCGCAGGAAACTTCCGCTGAACGGATAAAAAAGGACCAGTGTATACCTTTGTATTATAGCATAACACTGTAGCCGTGCCTATCATATCGACTCGGTGCGTGTGTG
>NW_004797521.1:467658-472698 GCF_000002075.1 Aplysia californica | reverse complement strand
TGTGTGTGTGTAAGACGGACGTTTGATACTTCGATGAACATACCTGTCCATAATGAACGATACCAACTAATTTTAGCTGTAACAAGAAATGTAGAAAAAAAACACGACTCACTAACCTAATGTCAGAAATGCTCGCTATTCCAATGTTGAGCATTACGAAAGTTTGCTATTCGAAAGTGCAGCCCACGTAAACTTGTGAGACGGAGATGACACTTCCAGATATCCAGATGATGGTGTTTGTGGCAAAAAAGGTTAATTGATCTTCCCCTTAAAATAAGCCCCTAAAAACAACTATTGCAACATTCTTGAACCATGAAATCATGATACAAATGTTGAGAAAATTAACATCATGCACCAGCTGAGTTTTTGTTTGTTTTTTTTGTGTTTTTTTTTGGGGGGGGGGTTGTTTTTATTCTATTTTTTTAATTGAGGGGAGGGTGGTATTCTAATCACAAAAGGCTTTAACTGCTGTAAGAGCTCTATTACAAAGATAGTCTATAACGTCATTACTAAAAAATAGAATATAATATAATTAATGAATTTTCAAAAATAATGAGTAACACGTTTTGTGAGAAGTTTACGGTTTTATTTCCGCAGAACTTACAAAACAAGGTCCTTTAAGAACAGATTATTTTTCGACTGTGGTGTTTTCGTGTGTTACAGTACGACGAAGAAAAAAAGATAAAACTCATCCCTTCAATCTCTACGATGTAATCATATCAATCAGTTATTAAAAGTTTCTTTGGTTTCAGCCAACTGTTAGATAAATAGTTTTTATTAAAAATGGAACCTCCACATTTCCTTTGCCAGGCGGCTTTGTCTCCTTCTCTCAATCCGTCATGTCGTTCTTGTTTTCTCTTACCACCAGGACCATATCATCATCAGGAACAGAGCGTCTCTTTCTTGTATGTGATGCTCGGCCTTCTTTATAATTTTGGTTTTTTAGAGTGTTGCTGGCCAGGTGAGTTTTGTATTTGCCTGTAGTCTTATCCCTGTCCATGAACTAAGAAGAAAAATAAGATACTGTAAGATTGCCTGAGTACATGAAATATGAAAATGATTTTAGCGTAGATGAAATGAGCAGAGGCGAAACGATTTTAGAGTATGGTATGATATGAGAATAGACGAGAGGAGATAATATTAGATTTTTCAAAGGTAAGGCAACGAGACAGGTTATCACACGGTATACTTTGAAACGAGAAATGATGAGGACTAGTTTCCCATGTTGAAAATTTGTTTTCCTAGTTAGTTAACACGCACGTTGAAGGAAGTTTGGATTAGGAAAATATACACTTTGAATTCATCAGGGCGAAAGATCAGCTAAAGAGCAAGCGCGAAACATGTTATAAGGGAAAAAACATTACTCCCTTCTAGACCTTCTAGTTTTGTTTTCATGAGAGTTTTGCGGCACTTGCAACACAGTAAGGTCATATAGGTGCCGAAGAATAGATGTGTTACAAGACAGTAACATACACAAAAAGAAGGCGGAGAGATAAGGACGATAGATGTTTGATAGGAAAGAAGGGGCAAACCCTACCAGAACACTCACCAACCAACCACACCTTCTATTTTGCAACTGTAAACAATTTTACATTCATCATGTGCATAGATATTACCATTCATCAGCTCTATTCCATCATATATGTACTATCAGTGTATTACTATCACTATTGGCTACCACAATAGACATGTGTCTTCCTGTTTTTGACGTCGTAAAGCTGTGAGACCTTTTGCTCCCAATAATTGTCTTATATTAGCCATTTATTTAGAGGGGGGTTCCCTTAGCTTTCTTTACCCCCCCCCCCCAAAAAAAAAGGGGGGGGGAAGTTTTCTGTGTTTTTTTGGAAAGGTTGGGGAGGGGGGTGTTTATGTACTTACTGGCGTCTGCGATGTAAAATTTCCCTGGTACTATATTTACATTCCCAGGCAAAATATCACTTTAAAGTGAATTAAGTGACTCCAATATAGAAAGAACCGTCTGTCCACACACCAGCTAATGAGCTGCTATAGACGAAACACTGCTCATTTTCTAATATCGGACGAGTGTCAATTTGACTTTTAAAAATCAACATACCTTTCCAAGGAGGGTACGGATTGTGTTTTCTGTGTTCTTCTTTGAGCCGAGAGTGGCGTCAATGAAGAAAAAGGCTGGAGATTCAGTAAATGGTCCGACGTCAGATATGGAAACGCCCATGCTTTTTTGCCCGTATGGGGAGAGTGCTGAATGCTCTGCCTTCTCATCGACATCGCTCGGTTTTCCCGGCTTCCTAAACGGTGAAGCTTCGGTAAAATGACAAGCCAGCTCAACACACACAAGTAAGAGACACGTACATAGAACTGGCACCTTCATGGCTGGATGTAAGTGCAGATGGGTTGCAATCTGCCAAAAGAAAAGCAAAGACCATTAGGAGGGCTTAAAGGAAAATCTCTTCGTATCCTATTTTTGAAATGTTAAGCAATCGCTAATTTAAAGTCTGCAAACCCACACTGCTTGCTATGTCAACAAAGCATTTTGCATATGATTGTGTCCTATTGCCTATGCATTCAGTTAAGATAAGTTTCTTTTACTTCAAATGCTTTAAAAAGATAACAAACGTGTGTTTTCATTAACGTTACAATCTGTCTAGACATACCTCTTCACATGCAGAAATATAATTAGTTGTCCAGCACAAGCTGTATCCTTAATACAGTCTTGGTTTTTTATGGGGGGGGGGTAGTTATGACGAATACCTCGGACGTTTAGAAGAAATTGCTAAAAATACCAAAATTTCCCTGCTTCAAATAAAAGTGATTTCCTGGTTCCAAAATTGCCTCTGAAAAGTTACTATGCTTGGCTTTTCTTTATGACTACTTTCCGAGACCTCTTCTAAGGTAATTTACGGGCGAGCCTATGGCAACAAACTATCAGAAGTGAAAAATAATTAGTGTGAGTAAGTAATTGTATAGGTGTACCATTCCTATCAACACTATTACGTTATTCAAGAGCCGTGATCTCCGAATCTAGCTTTCGTCTCCGATAGGACTATGCCAAAAGGCTTGAGAGCCTTGAAAACTCCACAAAACGACCTGAGTTTTAAAAAACTCAAGCATTCTAACCAGGGCCATGCGCTCCGTAGTCCATCATGATACCTTCTGAGTTAACGCAGCGCCAGTGAAAAGTCATTGACACTCCTAAACAATGCAACTAGTTTATCAAGAATCTAGTTTCTTGTTCGAACCAAGTTAGCTCTTACAAGATGATACTGTCTTGATCTTAGCTAGCGATGGGTCATATACAACGAAACTACGGCATGAAGTTTAAGTTGGCTAATTAGTGATGACTATAAGCCTCTAGCGCCTATAATACCAAGTACTCAGGATATTAATGGAGGGGTAGGCCACGCAAAAGATGGACTTATGGAGTAAAGGGAGCCCTGAGAGACTGTAACATCTCAATTAAAAGAGCAACCGAGTTGGCCAAACATGGAAAACCCCATCTCCCGCTCAACGCTCAATAGCAACAGAGGATGAAAAAGTAAAAGTAACGGTAGACTATAAGCAAACCAGAATGAAATGCGTTTGAGAAGCGCTCTGCCTACCACAAAAACACAGTCTGGTAACAAATGATGATCCGCCAACGTTTATATATTTTTAAGTGTAAACACGACCCAATACCATGGCCATAAACCCGTCCTCGACTTCATAACAAAATGAATAATGGAAACGAACAGGTGAGATTTAAAAGCTCCCCACGGAAACCATTGTCGTGAAATTTACCGCCATAAAATGTTTGCGAGTCTCGGGGGTTGGGTACAAATATTCATTTTAATGGACCGTGCTATTGATCTTTGGATGAAGAGTTTATACTACATACCAGGGTCATTAAGTTCATCTCGGACCCTGTGCTTTGAAGCAAAAGACTCTATGACATTCAATGGTGTAACGCTCAAATAAAAATAAATATGCGCGAAGTCTCGGGTTCAAGGCTGTTAAAGGGTGCTATATATACGCTTCTCCCCTCAGATGCCGATTTGATGAAGACATGAAATTCAGTCATTGGTTGATACGATTGTTGTAATTAGCATTTCGATACCTTCTTTTCACAAAACAGCCAGCATAATAACAAAGAAAATTGCTCGATATAACACTCACACTGATTCTCCACCCTCTCCCCCTCACCTCTCAGTGATAAGCCGCATGCCAAATTCTTAGCCTGCTTGTCTTTGTAAGGGTTTTACGGAACATGCAACAGAGTATATTGATAAAGATGCTCGAGAGTAGAGTAGCGAACGAGTTATGATAAAGCATAGAGCCCATATACACACCCGCTCAACCTCCTGCTCACTTAATTATCAGTGAAAGGCACAGAAAAGAGCACAGGTCGTGCACATAATCTGGCTATTCATATCACGTCTCTGCTGGCAGTCCCAACTTGAGTCGTATTATTGAGGGCCCCAGTACTGCAAGTAGTCGAGATACCTGAAGATTTTTACTGTCGATACCGGGGATACCAGATGCAAAACTTGACCCACAGATAATTAAAAAAAAGAGGATTGCAATATCTAAAGAAGCTTCCAGCAAGATGAAGCAAGTATATCTTCTCAAATAGAAAGTGTACGTACCGTCAATCTTTTTATATGGATGCGAGATCTGGACTCTAACTAAGCAAAGACACAGAAAGAAGACTAGAGGACGCTGAAATGTGGTATTTAAGGAGACTACTCAGAATTCCATGGACAAAAGGAAAACAAACAGAGAAGTGCTCTAAATGGCAGTATGTGAAAGATCCATAATCAGAACCATCAGAAAAAGACAATTGAGATTCTTTGGCCACATAAATAGATCAAATGGACTAGAGAAACTGCTGCTGTGTGGAAAGATAGTGGGAAAGGAGAGTAAGGGACGACAAAGATCAACATACACAGATGGCCTGAAAAACTTCGTAACAACGAGTAGCACAAAGAGAAAACCCTAGATCATCAGGAAAACAGACAACAGAAAGGAATGGAGCACGAAGATTGTCAATGTCTGCACCAGAAAACGGAAGAGGAACACGGGGGG
>NW_004797521.1:463275-467289 GCF_000002075.1 Aplysia californica | reverse complement strand
GCGGTTTGTTTTCTCTAAAGTGCGTGCAAGAGTGTGCAAGAGTTAGAGTGCGTGCCTGTCGTTCCTTCTTACTCTTTATCTTTATGTATTAATAACCATTTACAAGTATCTACACTCAATTTAGTACAGAAGGCCCCTGTGAATCGAATTCGATTATAGATTCTGCGCCAATCGCACGATCGGGTTGGTGCCTCCCTTTATATCAGGTTATATTTGCTGTCCTCTCCGTCATATCTTAAATCAAATGTTTAGCCCCAGTAGAGTCCTAATATTTCTTTAAAACTTGTCCATTTATGTCTAGATCCTGCCGAAATTTAACAGTTCGCCGTGTCCAATTTTATCAAAGGCCTTTGAGTACTCAAAGAAGCATATAATAACGGTCATTCTATGCTTCAATAATATTTCCATGAACAGTGTTGAGGTGAACTTAGCATTCTGAATACCTTTGTCATGAACTAGGCCAAATTGTGTTTTAGATAACTCTGGTCTCAAAGGTGACTGATGAGGCAAACTGCACCATGAAACACACACTGTTGCAACTGATGACATAGACTTACTTACTTTTACCCGCCGCTTATACCCTTCTGGGTGTCTCGGGAAGAAAGAGACGTCTTTCTGTCGTCGACGGAGAGCTTGGGTCAAGGGGATGCCGTGCGTGGTTAATGTTTCCCTGACTCCATCTATCAAGGTCTTTCTCGGTCGCCCTCTAGCCTTGTTGCCATCAAATTTTTTTATGTAGGCACGTTGTGCTGGATGGTGTGTTGGTAATCGCATGAGATGTCCGGACCATTTGATTCTTTGGTGTTCGATGTGAGGCATGACATCATTGATGATATAGACAACGCTATAAAGACTGACTTAATTGTATTTATGAAATAATAATAATAATAATGATAATAAATAGCATTTGTATAGCGCTTGTCCCCACTCGAAAGCAAGCTCTATGCGCCTAACACTATATTATTACCCCAGCAAACCATAGAACACTCAGAAACATTTTCGGCTTCCCGGGAAGCATACAGTGCAAGCAGCTGGTTAAACGCTCAAACACTAACAAACTGACAAGATCTTTCACGGTCTATAGCTGGGTACCCATTTTCACCTGGGTGAAGTGGGGAAAGTTCGTGTAAAGTGCCTTTCCCAAGGACACAACGTCGAGCCCGCGGCTCGAACCCCCGAACCCGCAACCTCACGATTACGAGTCCTTTAGCCTAACCACTAGGCCACCGACGCCACATTACTGTTATAATATGAATATAAGAAATGTTTGCTATACCATTACCTAGTTCTTCCAAAGTGACAATCACATTAACTGAAACAATATCTGGCTCTGTGGTTTTTCCTTGTTTCAATGTCCTTTTTTCAAAATGTAGATCTATGGTCATTTCATTGACTTCTTTATTACAGCTTTTTTTCTTCTGTTGTTTTCAAAATGTTTCTCTAATTCTGGAAATAATTATATTTACAACATCCCCTTTGTCCATTAAAATATCTCCATGTTGTGATCTAATGCATCCCGTGGTAATGCACCCTTTCTTCTAACTTGTTTTAAACTTTTGGAATGCATGTTTTATTCTGTTTTCATTTCGATTCTTGTCTATATTTTATTGACACTAATCATTTATCTATAATTCTTGTGCTTCAATTAATTTTTTATTTCTATTCAAATCATCGTGTTTTGCCTCAATTAACTTTGGCAGCTTTCTTTCTTTCGTTTATTTCATTATGAAACGGGTCAACCGCTTTTTATCAAATCTTTCGTTTTCCCCAATAAATGTTCAGAGTAATAGAGGTAATACACCAATAGACAAACGTTCTTTCAATCCTTGGTTTGTCTTTATAAGATTTGATTCAAATTCAGATTGTTGCTTTGACTTCATTAGTGTTTCTTTTTCAACTTTACCTATATCTAGCACGTAATGCGTTCTTGGTCACCACCAGAATCTGCTCTTGGCAACGATTTTGACGATTTCCTAGTGTTTCTGAAATATTTCTCTACTAGTATAAATTCTATTTGATTAACAGGTCGATCCCCAGGATTTTTCATGTGTATCGCCTTCTTAGATTATTCTTAAACCAGGTATAAGATCTCATGAAATTATTAATTTCTCTCTACCATACTTATAGCTGTTTATAGTATTTGTTTCTTCACGTCACGTCCACGGCCAAAGTAATTCTTCTTTGTGTGTACCTCTTACCTTTGCTTTAAAGTTAAAGTTTCCCATGAGTAGCTCATGCTGGTAGTTTGTTTCATTGCCTCATCCAGATGTTTATAAAATTGTTCTTCTTCCTCCTTGTCGTGTTCTGGTGTCATTTATTTGGATGATATCAATATCAAAATGTTTCTGCTCTAATTTATATATATAATATATATATATATACATACATACATACATACATACATACATATATATATATATATATATATATATACTTACTTGCTCTCTCCCTTTACCGTTAAGTACACTAGGCAGAGATCAGTCGAAGCCATACTTGCCTGTTTCTGATCACTTCATCTAGTTTTGATATCCGAGTCCTGGGTGATTGCCCTCATTCCTATAACAGAGAGTTGGTTTACTTCTTCTTTTTCTGTTATTTGGTCTCCAGTACCATACCTGATGGGGCAGTCTTGTCTCTGGCATTCTCAAAATATGTCCCAAATATGTCCATCTTCCTTTTATGATCGTGTTGATATCTTCCATCCCAGCTCTTTCCAACACTTTACTATTTGTGATAAATTCATTCCATTGTATCAATAAAATTCTTCGTAAACATTTTGGTTGAAAGCTTTTAATTTTCGTTGATTTGTTTAATTTGTTGATCATATCTATAAAGCATACTTCAGTACAGCCTGGACATTGCTATTATAATTTTTTTTAATTTATTGTTCAATGAGATGATCTTTGAATTCCAAATGGTTTTATGATTTTACAAAAGTGTTCCATGCACTTTGAAATCTTTGATGGATGTCGTCAGTGCAGTCTACAGAAATTCTCTCTCACTCTGTTGGGCCAACATTTCCTTCTAAGCGCCTCGAGCATTGGCCAGACTTGTTCCAGATGGTTTCCTGTTTGACTGGGGGGTCTGCACTGACATTGATGGGTGGACCACCTCGTGAACCCCCACCCCACCCCCCACCCCCCAAAAAAAAGTTCAAGAACAACGATTTGCATATGTTAACCCGGACCATCGGCATCTCAGTTATTATTCATATTACCAACTGAACCGACCAGGGATATCTACTGAAAGCCGAGTTAAAGTTATTGTGGGTAATTTCAGTTGCAACAACTCTTCAGACCAGAAACCCAAGATACTGAAACAAATTGTATAAGAATTCGTCCACAGGGAATACAGTGACAGCAAAGACACGCAAATTGATGGGGATGTTAGCAAAAAAACAAAAAAAACGGTTCGACATCAACATCATATCATACAGGCGTGAGCCGAAAACCGTCCCTGACTTGCTACCGTGTAGGGCTCTCAATAAATGGGGCTGTTCCAAGGATGACGGAATGTTCTGTTGGCTCAGTTGGTATCATACTGGACAACGAAGCCAATGGCCCTGATTCGGATCCCTGACTGGGCGATCTTGATCTTGCTCGTTTTTGGAGGGGGGATTGGGGGGAGTTATTTGTTTGTTTGTTTGCTTGTTGTTTTTTGTTTGTTGGTAGTTGTTGTTGTTTTTTTGGGAGGTGGTTTGTTTTGTTTTTCGGGGTTTTGTTTTTTTAAATCTAGTTTTCAAAATTCTCATTTCATTTAGCTCAGTTCTGTCGGAGACAGACGTTTAATTCACAGGTTTCGTCGCTTCAAATAACCAAATAGCGTTGAAAGTGGTGTTAAACCCTTACACTTATAAGCGTAACGAGAATGCTTCTGCTGTCAGGTAACATTTAAAGCATGCAAGGTTTCTTGTGATGTGTAACTCCCAATTGTAGAGTCCATTCACGAAAGGGTTGATCATATACTTGTCATAGAGTTTCTCTCTCTCTCTCTCTCTCTCTCTCTCTATGGGTC
>NW_004797521.1:459972-460832 GCF_000002075.1 Aplysia californica | reverse complement strand
GGGTAGAAATGAGTATTCATTCTACGCAGATTAATTTCAAGCCTTGCTGACCTCCAATGGTTTTGGCGTGAGTACTGGTGTTTTTGTTCTGTTGATTTCTGTTGTTTTACTCAGAAGGTTTGCGTTCGATTCCCCTGAGGGAGGTATCTAACATGTGTCGAAGGGGACATTTTAAAAATCACAATCATTTATGGTGTCAGAATGTGATCCTGAAAATCGTATATCAGATGGAGAACTTGTTTTAACTCTATTTTCTCCGGGTCCTTAGCGTTCCAAACAGCATCCTATTATTACAGGTAAAACCTTCTTTTTAAAATCATCAGAAAAGATTTCCAAAATGGACCCCTCACTCTCGGTTTTAAATGGGGATTTTCTATTTTGTCCTATTCTCAAAGTTGAGGGATAGTGGAATGGAATGCAACTGAAAAATGTTCCCACCTCTCTCCGTACCTATATCAATCTGTCTATTTATCTTCCATTGCCATTGCTCCTGTCCTGTTTCCTGGCTGTCTAGATCGTAAGGCAAAAGTCAGCAAATATGATCTGAGTTATAGACTATAATAATTTTGTAACATCTGTCACTGGTTTTCAACAACATATTCCCAGACATATATGTTAGGAAATCTGAGATGGCAGTGCTGGAGAATAAGTGGACTGACAGGCCCAACTTTGCGTTTCTCCAGAATTAGGAGAATACATTTGTTTGTATAAGTAGTGTGTAAGTGTGTGCATGTTTGTATGATATGTTTGTGTGTGCTTTTGTATGCATGTGTAAAGTTTGTTTTGTTTGTTTGTTTGTTTAGTATAGGGTTTTACGGCGCTCGCAACTGCATAAGGTCATATGAGCGCGCGGGACACAC
>NW_004797521.1:458277-459556 GCF_000002075.1 Aplysia californica | reverse complement strand
AGAGAAGAAAATATTTTGGTCGCTACCCGGAATCGAACCCGGGACCTTTGAATGAGAGGCCAACACCTTAACCTCTAGGCCACGAGAGCCCCCTGTGTAAAGTTTAACAGTAAATAAGTCAGTTTGATGCAAAAAAAGCCATCTTACTTACATTATTATGCATATTATCTGTTATGTGCAAATTGTAATATATATGCATATTTGAGGCATCGTTGTGAAACCAGCCGATCGTAAAAATAATGAAATCAAAGAAATCGCCATTTTGGGGGTCGATGGGCCATTTTTTTTCTAGTTTCCTTTTTTTTTTTGGCTCAAAACCTTATATGTTAAATTAAAAACATATTTTTGTGTGGATTTTACAGAAATGCATTGATTAAAGGCACAAAAAATATAAAGTTTCAGTTTCCGAGGACTCTCAGGCTATGGAATCTACCAAAAGTTGGCTGCCATTTTCTTGCTAATTTTTCCTCTGCAACCAGGCAACCCTGATGTTCTTCAATCAGGAATAATTCAACATTGATGAATATTTTCTCTCAAAAATGAAGGCAAATGAAAAGGGCTTTAAGATAATACCAATAATCTCATATGCCTAAAAATTGACAAGTGCCTGATTCCACCACGTCGTGACACATATTCAACGTAAAACAATCCTTTCAAAGGTTAAGCCCCTTCGCATGCACGTTCGAGACATGAGTTCCATTCACGCATGTCCGAAGGGGTGCTGTAAGCCGCTCATCCCGGGTAGAAGCAGCCCGACTCCTACATGGTCTAAAATATGTCGGGAGGGAGTATGACACGAGACAGAGTTGAAAGTTGATCTCAAAGTAACAACACAAAACCCATATGGTACGTCAAAACAGTTTGCTTTTATTTTCTCATCAATAATAAAAACCAAACGAGTACTTCTACTCTCTGTTCACAAACATTTTACAATTATAACTCTTTTTTTTTCCAAATTATTTTGTAGTTTTTCTACTTCTACTGCGGTTCAAGTTCAGGTCTGATTAAAACGAAACAAAACAGATTAGGCTACAACATCACGTATTCTGACACGTGTTTTATCTTCTTGCCAATGGTCATTGCCTCTTGGTCTTGGGCTCAGTGCTTGACCATTAGGAGCACAGGATCGTCTTTCGCGGCCCGCTTTTTCCTGGAATTGGGATACTCGTTGAAGGATTTTATCACGTTGGAACGGAGTTTGGTTTTGGCTTGTTGCGAGTTCTCTTCTGAGTCCAAAAACTGTGGAAGAATCAGAGAGAGAGAGAGAGAGAGAGAGAGA
>NW_004797521.1:455712-458117 GCF_000002075.1 Aplysia californica | reverse complement strand
AGAGAGAGAGAGAGAGAGAGAGAGAGAGAGAGAGAGAGAGAGAGAGAGAGAAGGAAAAGAGGGAGAAGAAAAATTAATTATTTTAAATACATGATGTTGGCTGACAATGTGACAATCATGTCAAATGATTAAGGAGCGTGTATTGAACTATTTCTTTTGGTAAGTGTTTTATGGCGCTTGCAAACTGCACACGGTCAAATGAGCGCGCGGGGCACATTTATCATTTTCAGTTAGGTAGGAATTAATTTTGCTTCTTGCCTGGGTAGCTGCCGAAGCCTACTCTTAATGATTTTAGTACCACCAAGGGGATCTTTAACGTGCCAACTTCCACAGAGGACCTCCTGGATTTTTTTGCCCTTATCCGAGAAGGCTAGGTGGTAGATCAGGGGTGTGGCTGGAAGACAACAGTAAGAAGGAGCAAATGAGCAGAAATAAAAAGACAGAAGAAAGACTCAGGAGCCCAGAGAGGGGGCAAAGAAGACGGTGGAGGGGGGCAGAAAGTTGAGGCGAAAGCAAAAGACAGAACATGATTAAAGGGCACGAAAAGAGGTGAAGGAGAGCAACCCGGTACCAATTGAATGAGAGACGAACACCGTATCTGGTCGCTTTAAAGGACAAGTGGGCTAACCCAGATTACGGGAGTTTCCAGAAATCTTGACCTACACCAAAAGTGGACATTGTCCTACCTATAGGAGAAGATCGGTTTCATTGGTGTGTATATTTGTTTGGTTATAGAGAAAACTATCCTTGTTTTTTAAGAAACTGAACAAGGAGCAAAAACTTTACCTTCGATTTTCTCAAAATGGCATTTTTCGGGATAACCCCCTTGAGCTTAAAAGTGACCATCTCTAGATCACGAGAGCCCCCTGCTTTCGACTATAAGTACAGTGATAGCCATATGTGACCCAACGCACAAACGAAAGTAATAACATTCGGTCTTCCACTGAAGCTTGTCAATCTCCCTCTACCCCTCACCTGTAAAGTGCCCTAAATGTAGCATTGAACTTAACCACTGATATTCTTTACAACTGTGCATAAAGACAGATGACCAGAGGGGGAACACTTTGAACGTGAATAGGATTCTTTTATATGCAAGCGTATTATGGCCCCATCGAAACAATAAAGATCGTTTAAGAGGCGTGCTTTGACCATGCCTATCAGAACCAACTTGGGCTGAAAAGAATACAATATGCCATCAGAAAGATTGATATACACATGTACTCGATGAAAACTCTCAGGGCTGGGGAATCGAACTCAAGTCTCCTGCTTGCTATGCCGAAACGCCTGACCACTACACCACAGACGCATGTGAATTGAACACTATAATAGTTCTGTCAATCGTATATCTGACTTGCTACTACGCGTCATAGACGGGCTCCCCCAGAGACTTGATTTATAACATCCTAGTTCGGGCACTGTCATGGCCGCCGCTCTTTGGTCTCTATTAAAATTAAAACTTCGCTACACTGGTGTGCACCATGGCTGTCCAAATGAATGGCAAAACACCGGCCTCGCTACAGTCGATTTTTTAAACAAAATTTCTCTCCTTTCCCTGCATTTGGTTCTAAATTAAGTAAAACACCAATACTAAATATAGTTGGACAAAAGCAAAGAAAAAGAGTATTGGGCATTTGCAAGGTGTTGGGCTTTACCTTCCCAATTAGTCCTTTGATGTTGTTGCTCGCATCCTGCTTGTGGCCCAAAGTGGCGTCAATGAAGAACAGTGCAGCCGAGTTGTTGAATGGGCCGATGTCGGAGAGTGACACGCCGAGACCATTTTTCGAGTTGCCTTTTTCTTCTGTGCCATGGATATATTGAGACGGTATAGACTTGTATTCTCCGTCCTTTACAGCAATGATCTTAGGTTTATTGACTTCATAGGTTCCATGTTCACCAGCTTTGTTCTTTTCATTCTCGAAGGGATATTGAGGGTCACTACTATGAGGGTCTGTGTCATGTCCGATTACGCCAGAGCTCACTCCAGCAAAGAAGAGAAATAAAATGAGACCCATGGGAACTTTCATGCCTGTACGTGTCTCTTCCTCCTTGCAAATGAAGAAATATATTATCTGCAACAATAAAGACATAAAAACTTAAACATATTTTTATGACATGTCCGTTTAAATGTCAAGGATATGGAGAGAAGAAAACATTACTATTCTCTTTCAAAAAGGTTGGTGCCAATTTTTTTTTTACATTCTAAAATTGAAACTAACATTTAAAAAAACATGAACATGTTCTGGAATTATAGCAAATGTCTGTATTGTGGCTGTTGAGGATTTTTTAATTACTTAGCTTGGAATTCTTGATATTTTGACTTGCTTCTGACTGCTTAGTGGGCATCTAAAACATCACACACACACACACACACACACACACACACACACCACACATTAACACCAAGG
>NW_004797521.1:453557-454623 GCF_000002075.1 Aplysia californica | reverse complement strand
ATTATTGTATATTATTATCATTATTGTTATTATCATCATCATTATAAAAGAGATTGAAATACCTTGATCATACAAACAGAAACATAAAAAAGACCGGATGTTTATTATGCTATTTGGAAAATAGAAGTAAGTTTTTTTCAGTGTTTAAGTCCATTGGCCCACACCACATCACAGAAAAACGCTCATTTGTTAAATAAAGTTTCCATAATGAAAAAGTGCAGGTTGTGGACATCATATCTCTTATCATGGGTCAAGCATAACATATTTTTGTCACTGGGCCAAGTCAGGCTGGGAGGAATAAACAATTTCCTTGGAAGCAAAGTAATAAAGGAAGACCTCTCACATCACATATCGAAAAAGTAAATTCAGCAGTGGTCTACTACTTCTCGGTGCGTCAGAAAAACTGTAGAGAGGAAGAGCCCGAAACAGCGACGCATACTCTCCTGATGATCTACATGCTAGAGTCCGGGATACGGAGCTTTCGGCTGTGAGCAGTGCTTACGGCTGTTTAGACTACGTACTACTTCATGGAATAAAACATCAAAATGGACACCGGGGAAGGTGGAGGCCAATGTGTCAAAGAGTGGGGCACCAACAGACGATCACGGCCATTCTAACAGGTGATTGGCGATATGTGATAGATGACAGGCCATTATTCTTGTTATTATTGATATTATCATTATTAATATCATTACTATCACTGAATAAAAATACAGCATCGGTTTGGTAAAGTGGATACTACCTTGAGCTAAAATTAACTTCGAATGAAAAGGAAAAAAATGAATTTACATAGTGAAGAAGTTTATACACATATCATTCTCCTACGCCACCAATTCCGTTTTTGTTCGGGGCCACAGAAATCGTATATTAGTATGATTTTCTCGTCCACATCGGCCACTTCACGAGGTCTCTTGACTTTCTTGGGAAGGTGACTCAGGGACACAACCAAAAATATGCACAGTGGGACGTTTCTCAGCGACATGACGTTTGGACGTCTGGGGAAAATAAGTCAAAGTCAAAGAGGAGTTAACTAACCTTTGTTTGATCAAGGAAGGTTATTTGGAGG
>NW_004797521.1:449570-450625 GCF_000002075.1 Aplysia californica | reverse complement strand
GTGTGTGTGTGTGTGTGTGTGTGTGCGTGTGCCTGTGTGCATAATATGTGTGTTTGTACAGTGTGTCTGAAAAAAGAGGACCCACCTTACCAGTAATAACTTGATCATCTTTACACTAATTTCAACAAATTTCGAACTAATAAAATTCAACCATAAGGACGTCAAGTTTGTAGATATGAAGAATATCAATCAAGTCGAGAAATATAAAGTTTTAAAAATTCCAACCAAAATTGGGTAGAACACAAAATTTTACTTTGCATACACCTTCCAGCCCAGGGGCATGATCGGCCCATCTTGGTTTCAAGACACGGACAGTAAAACCACACCAGTCACCTCAGATACATATTATCTAAACGTGCCAAGAAAGTTTTGTAGAATTTTGGGGAGGAGAATGTGTTGTGCGTCACAGGCCTGGTGCCAGTGGGATGGGGCTACAACCCACACATCAAGAGTGGCGCCGATATGGTTGCAAGAAAGGTTTAGGGAACGCCTTATAAGCCCAAAATTTACAAATAAATGGTCACCCCCCCCCCCCATTTTCACCTTTAGAGGGTTTTAACAGAGTGTGGGGAACGATCCACCAACAATCGAACAGTTGAAATCAAACAGGACGTCCAAAGATCGACCCTGAAACATGAGAATGTGACTGGATGAGGCCGGAGAAAGACATGAGAAACTTCATGAAGGCGATAGCTACGCTAGGTCGAGAGTGTCGCGAGTGGCCAGCAAATGCAACTGATGCGGAAATTGTGACCATCCTTGAGAAAATTTCAGTGATGGGTGATGTTGTCGTCTTCACCGACTGATCAGTGAAGCGACGCCAGAAATCTGGGTGGGCGTTCAGAGCTCGAGTTGACAGAAGGATAATTGGAGACTAGTCTGGAGCCTACGAGTGCACTACATCGAGCATGGTAATGGAGGTTAAAGCAATTACAGAGGCGCTGGAATAGATCAGTATGGAAGCGCATAAACATGCCCTGTTTGTCACAGATTCGATGAGCACCCTAGAAAAAATCAGGAGTGGGTGGCTCTAGAGTGACTGGAGAGCTTCCATT
>NW_004797521.1:440417-447937 GCF_000002075.1 Aplysia californica | reverse complement strand
TGTGTGTGTGTGTTTACGAGCGTGTGTGTTTTCAATTATTATTTTTATTTTTTTCTCTCATCGATTTATCACAACGCCTTCTCCTTCCTCACAGAGAAAGAAGACAGCTATTCTGGTCATGGACTCTCCAAAAATCCTCGTGTTCCTCTTCCTGTCGTTTGCTGTGACCTTGACCTTTACGTCATCACAGCCGACAAACACACAAGCAGACGATGCCACAAACGACGATGATGACGTGCCCACTATCTACGTCCTCGGTGATGATGAAAACGACGATGTCGAACGGGCTCTCAACTCTGTCGTTCGGGTATTACTTGCTGTTTTGTTTTGGTAGAACGTTTTACGGCACATGCACCACAATTAGATTGTATAAGTTCCGAAGACAAGAAGTGTAACAAGAGAGTAACTAACACAAAAAGGAGGAAAGATAAGGACATTAAAGGTTTGAAAAGAAAGAAGGAGCAAACCACACTAGAGCTTACACCAATCTCCCACATATTGCTTGCTAAGTTAAATAGATACTATCTTTTTCTTTATGTTGGTGGGTTTTTTATAGTAAAAAAATAATCACTTTTACGCGGGAATCGGATCCTGCCTGTTAGAGAGCCAACCCAGGCTGAGAGGGATATATCCCAGCAGAAAGACTGAGATACTCGATTTTTTTTTTTAATCCTCCCCACTCGGGAATCGAAATCGTGTCTCCTGCGTGCGACATAGAAGCGCTAATACACTACACCACAGACGCGGGTTTAAACAAATACGTACGTGCGTTTGTTCATACGTCATGAAGTCAGAAAGAAGGATTACCTTGTTACCAAGGCAGTTCCTTGTTCCTCAATGTTTTTGTTTAGAGGCTTGGTTTTAATTTGATCTGGTTTCAATGCTAACGTCCGAGAACTGGTCCCTTGTGAGCTCACCCATTTTGCTTTGTATTTAAAGAGACCATTGTCAAACTATACATGATTATTATGCTTTTTCTATCATTGTCACTTTTCAAGCAATACATTACTTCAGTACAATAACATACAAAATCTCCCTCTTCTCCCCCCCCCCCTCTCTCTCTCTCTCTCTCTCTCTCTCTCTCTCTCTCTCTCTCTCTCTCTCTCTCTCTTTCTCTCTCTCTCTTTCTATCTATCTATATATCTATCTCTCCTCTCTTCTCTCGCTCTTCTCGCTCTCTTTCTCCCCCCCCCCCCTCTCTCTCTCTCTCTCTCTCTCTCTCTCTCTCTCTCTCTCTCCCTCTCTCTCACTCTCTCTCTCTCTCTCTCTCTCTTGTCTTTGTATAATTCTCAATATAATATCATATATCCACCAACCCCACCCACCCCCCACCCCCAGCTTCAGCGAGCTAAGCGCAGCGACTTGAGAAAACGTAGCTGGTGGCACAAGCATGAAGACGAGATCATCAAAGGAGCGACAGCTGCGGCGACTACAGCTTTGCTCGGCAAGAGAGACGAGGTACCCAAACCTGTTGTTGTTCTGGTATAGCACCACACTTGAGACGTTTTCGACAACCTCCATTGTATATCCCATAGACTTGTATAATAATATCCTGCAACCAAGAGAAAAAAAAATGGGAGAGAAAGTATGCTGGTGCACTCTACAAAAGCGAGAGAAGTGCTTTACTCTTTATTTCATGTTGTGCGCCCATGGTGCACACGCTTTGCATAATGGAGAGCAAAGAGTGGCACCATGACAGTGCCCAGTCTAGGATATATAAATTTAAGTTTCTGGTATACATCGATATCGCCCTCAATACTGGATGGTAAATAAGTTCAATTAAAGCATTTAATTTGATATGCAATCTCGTATGCCCATTCTATCAATATTGATGCACCTCAATACACGCGCGAACACACCATTGCGTTTCTCTGATTTCGGACAATTTTGCCAAGTCTGATTTGGCCCGGTCTTTTATGAGTGACCATATACCGTAGATGAAAAATTAGTGTGTCATCTGATGCAGAATTTTGCCAAGTATGATTTTTGTAAAGGAGTGAACATTTCTCGGGCAACTCTTGTCGTAAATGAAATATGAATGTGTCAGCCGATGCATAATTTATTTAGCTTTAAAAGGGTATGCTGCATGAGTGGGTTGTAGTGCAAAGCTTTAACACAATGATTGGGTGAGTACATTTTCAAGTTTCATTTGGACACCCTTATATTATATATATATAAATCTATTATATATTTTGCAACTTGGAAACACATGTGTCATTTTTCCTATAAAACTACGACAGCTACAGAGTTGGAAGTTGGCAAGTACCTGCCAAAAAAATGTATAGGTCCCCATGACAGAGCCCATTTCCTGGATTTAGAAAAAAATATTTGACAAAAAGTTCCCAACCTCCTTTGGCCTTTGTGATTATTCCACTGAGAAACGAAACAAATCTGCATAGCTGTCCTTCACAGCAGAAGTGCCGACAGTGACATTTCGCGAGGTGCATTTTGTTTTGAGAGTAGAGATCTAGACCTTCTAATTTTTTGTATCTCTCAAGATGTATTGCTCCATTCCAGTAGAGTGTAAATATAGTAGGCCAATGACTTTCAGTTGATGTTAATGCACCGATCATTCCTTTCATCGAAAGGGGGCCCAGCTAGTTATATATATATATATATATATATATATATATATATATATATATATATGTGTGTGTGTGTGTGTGTGTGTGTGTGTGTGTGTGTGTGTGTGTGTGTGTGTGTGTGTGTGTGTGTGTGTGTGTGTGTGTGTATGTGTGTGTCTGTGTGTCTGTGTTTAATTTGTTATAGCCCCCCCCCCAAAAAAAATGTTAGATGTAAATGGTTCTCAAGTCTATCTGTCTGTCTTTCTTTTCCCCAGCCCACTCTTTCTATATTGTTGCACTTTTACAACCAATCCACCTCCTCTTCGTTTATTCTTCTTTATCTCTTTCCCTAAGACCAAACAAACGACCCGTGACGAAATGGCAAAACGTAGCTGGTGGACCAAACATCGCGACTCCGTCATCGACGGCGTAGTCAGTGGGGCTGGCGCAGCTTTGCTGGGCAAGAGAGACCAGAAAGCCGACTCTGAGGTTCAAGCCACAGACCCTATTGTGGTTCTTCTAACAGAGTAAAAGCCACAGTTCCGACCGACTGACTTTGTCAACTGTAGGGACATTACCTTGTGGACTTTGGTGTTGATCGCTACGTCGAAAATGAATTGAAGGCAATAAAGACTGAGAAATAACCAGAGTTCTTTTGTCATGTTTACTGGATAAAATAGTTATAGCTTTCTAATTGCTTTACTTTTGTTTCTGTGATTGCTCCCCTTTGTTTTCATTAATTTGTTCGTTTGTTAAATGAGTTTCAACCCAGGAATGTGAAAATTACAAAGTTGTATAACGCAGATATGCAGAGCGGATGACCATGTACTCTGCACAAACATCGGAAACTTTTTGACATTGTTTTATTTGCTACAAATATAATGTATCACTCATTTACCTCTAGAACAAAATTTTAAAATGCATTCCAAAAATGTCACCAAAAATGTCGTGTCGTAATAGGTGCGGTACATTATACTCTGATTCAAAGGTTTCAAAATCCAAAAGGGGCTTTTACCGCACTATGACTGTTTATCCCGGGACAGACCCGCCTGGAGTTTGACACCTTTGAATTAGATTGTAATGTACCGCACTTACTGGGACGGGACATTCTTGTCGATTTGAGTCCCGAGCAGTTGTGAATTTCTACAAAATCGGTGGGACAGGACTATCCCAGTCCCGGGGTAATATCGTCTGTGATTATAGAGAAATATAGCCGCCTACCGCATTAGGACAAAACTGCCCCAGACTTAATCGTGCCTGCTGTCAAGATCGTGGGGCTTGCGGGTTCTGACGTATAATCACTTTAAAATTTGCCAGGATTAAACATGGGGCACAATATTCTAAAAATAATTATCGCATCTCAAAACTGATTTCATATTCGGAATCAGCGTCTCAAAATAAGCAAAATGGCTCGCCCGGAACCTCATTGCTGTATCCCACCGATTTTTTAAAAGTTGGTATTTTTACAACTCCACCGTCACAATTTACATCATTTAGGAAGCGTGCTTAAGACCATGCTTGTCAGGGCCAACCCGGGCTGAGAGGGACACAACATCAAATCAGAAGGACCGAGATTCTCAATTTTTAAAAAAAAATGTCCCACTAGAGAATCGCAGTAGGGTCTTCTATATGAGACAGCAAGGCGGCTAACAGCTACCCCACAGACGCCGGTATGTCCCACTGAGCCTGTGCTGAAGCTGCCAGCCACTTGAATAATCTAGAATGTGTTTGTGATGCATAAAACTTTGATACACATAACTATCACATACTGCAATGTCATTCTGCAGGCAGGGCGTTTGATGGCTCTGCACCACGATGAGAGGAGGATGTTTCAGAAGAGAGTAGTCTCGTGGCCTAGAGGTTAAGGTGTTCGCCTCTCATTTGAAGGTCCCATGTTCGAATCCGGATAGCGACAGAAAAATTTTCTTCTCTAAAATCATCTCCTTTTACCTCCTTTCTTGCTCTCTAGCAATTTTCTGTCGTCTGCATTCGTCTCCACTGTCTGCCCTCACCCCTTCACCTCCTTTGCCCCCTCCTCTGGGCTCCTGACTCTTTGCACAGTCTTTCCAGTGCGTCTCCTTGGCTCCTTCTTACTGCTGCCTTTCAGCCACACCCCTGATCTTCTGGTTGGAAAGATCTACACCTAGCCTTCTCGGACAAGGGGGAAAAATCTCGGAGGTCTCGTGTACAAGTTTCACACATTAAAGATCTCTTGTTGGTCTAAAATCGATAAGAGTAGGCTTCGGCCGCCACCTGGGAAAAATTCAAAATTTCCTACCACTGAAAAAGTTAGGTGTGTCCCGCGCGCCGCTCATATGACCTTATGCAGTTGCGAGCGCCGTAAAACACTTATCAAAAATATAAAAAAAGAAGAGAATGGAATAGAAAAAAACCTTCTCTCTTAAAAGTGCAGACTCCCAAACTCATTCAATACATAAGGATCATAACCAACCTTAAAAAACAACATTTGAGACACGTTTACCTTGTTTTTCACCCCATTCTTAGCATGAGGGAAGTACCGTTTTCGCTGTTTTAAAAGAACCATTAGTTATTCTACAAAACGCACAATAGGTTGAGCTGTCTCCTGCTTTAAAATGTGTTCTCTAAAGAGACTTTAAGATGTGGGTTGAGGCTCAGTGAAAATTGTGTTCTGCTTTAAAGCAGACTCTTTCCTTTGTTCGTAGAAATAATATCCCAATTTCTTAATTGTACAAGGGGAGGCTTTTGGTTATAAATGAGGCGGCTCTCGTGGTCTAGAGGTTAAAGTGTTAGCCTCTCATTCAAAGGTCCCGGGTTCGAATCCGGGTAGCGACAGAAAAATTTTGTTCTCTAAAATCATCTCCTTTCGCCTCCTTTCTTGCTCTCTAGCAATATTCTGTCATCTACTTTCGTCCCCATTTTCTACCCCCACCCCTCACCTCTTTGCCCCCTCCTCTGGGCTCCTGAGTCTTTCTGCAGCCTTTCTACTGCTACTCCTTGGCTCCTTCTTACTGCTGACTTTCAGTCACACCCCTGATCTTCTGGTAGGAAAGATCTACATCTATCCTTCTCAGACAAGGGCGAAAAATCTCAGAGGACTCGTGTGCAAGTTGCGCACGCTAAAGATCCCTTGGTGGTCTAAAATCGATAAGAGAAGGCTTCGGTCGCCACCCGGGCAAAATTTCCTACCAACTGAAAATGTTTAATGTGTCCCGCGCGCTCATATGACCTTATGCAGTTGCGAGCTCCGTCACTTACCAAAGCAAAAACGGTTATAAATGTTTCATTTCCCTATGGGCACAATTTGGGTCATAGTGGGCTGCTTTGACCCTGCCAGCGAGAGCCAACCCTGGCTGAGAGGGCTACAATTTCCCAGCAGATAGACTGAGATACTTGATTTTTTTAAACCTGGCTACTCGGAAATTGAACTCATGTATGCTGAGTTCTACGATAAAGACCGCTAACAGATCATTGACACCCTGAGCACCACTGGGAAAATTCATTGAGTCATATTCTGGGGTCTGTAATTTTTGGAACTCAAAAATGCCCTTCCTAAATTGTTTCTTTGTCAGAGGAACTTAGTTGTCATTTAAACAGATACCATGTGCACTCACCCGCCAATCCTCCTGATTCTACCAGATCTAGTTTAATGCGTGTAAGGAAATCGACAAGACGTGGATCATAGATAATGAAGTAATGCCGTTGTTAAAATTGTCTAAAGTTGGGACTAAATTATGTACCTCAAAATGACCGCCACAAATGATCTGTCCCACAATTTAGTTCATGAAGATGTCTAGCCACTTCGAACCTGAATGGGATATATGATAATAATATCCCCTTGGTGCCACTGGTAAAGATAAAAACAACGATGCAGCAAACCACCTCAAATACAAAAGTCTGTTCTGATATTTTGAATTAAGTCTTCTTTTCACTTTCTCCTTGGAGTGGGTGTGTGGTGTAGTTGTTGAGCACTTCATCGTCACCAGCCGAAGATCTGAGTTCGATTCTTCGCAGGGAAGAACCTTTATTTATAGAGCATCTCGGTCTTTTTGCCAGGACATCGTATACGTCTCAGTCCGGGTTCACCCTGGCAGACACGGTTAAGACTTGCCTCCAAGATGATCAGATATGTGTTGATGGGGGCGTAAAACAAATACAAAGTACATTTTTTAAAAGGCCCTGGAGCGAATGTTGTGGTATATTCCATACTGTTATTCTTCTTTGGGGAGGTGTCCATAATTGCTCTCTTGTTTTAGGGGGGGGGGGGTAGAGTTGCAGAGAATGAGAAGCGTAGTGGGATGACTAGTGAATGATGCAAGAAGTGGAGGCAGTTTATGTCCTATCGTTTGACGTCGCCAATTGAGATACAGTCCATTTTGCGAGAGACTTGGTCACTAAACAGCAGCATCCCCTAATTGTTGAGTCTGATAAAGGGGCGACAATTAATAGCAGACATTTTCTTACGTACAGACTGTTCAAAATGAGTTGTTTGTGAAAAGAACGATGGCGTTTTTTGTATAGGTTCTTTTACAGTACACGTCATGTGACAATATACAAACTTAACACGAACCATACAAATGGGGACAACTAAAATGAAGACAACAAACAACAACGATAACAACGATAACAACAAAAGCAGTAACTGCAATAGTAACAACATCAACTTTTTTTTAAACAACGACAATAGCAAAATAGCGAGCAGACAACACTTTAAAATGCATTTTCTTTAATCCATTTTTTTCGCCGCCCTAGTGATACGTCACAGCATCGCTTTAATTTTAGGGAGCGGGCTGTTTGGCAGCCAGGATAACTACAGGTCTGTTGTCTTCACTCTCCTGTCCGCTGATTGGCTGATCTCGCTTGCCTATCAAATGTCCTACTTTATGGACGGTGTTCTTCCACCAGCCCCGTTTCCCGAGATCTCCGGTACGCCGGGCTCGTAGAATCTGGACAAAGACGGATGTTAGCAGGAGAATG
>NW_004797521.1:437325-440317 GCF_000002075.1 Aplysia californica | reverse complement strand
ACGAGAGCCCCACCCCCTCCCCTGTACATTTTGATATAGCAGAACAGTGTCTTTAGAAAAGGGTGGCCATACTGTACGGTGTTGTGTGTAGAAAGAAGTTTTTACTTGACTGCAGATGTGCAACGCACCGAGTGACCTTGATGCACTTCACCATTGTCAATCAATTTACGCTATCCGTACGCCCTGGGGTCATTTTGTACCCCGGGGTTGTATTGTTCACAGTTTAGAATACTTCTATTACGAAGATCTCTTTGAAACTTTCAGTATTTCTCAAAAAATCATTTTGACAGACTACTATGCAAAGCGTACGGATCGGATTAACGAGTAAATTTCCTCTTTGGAAAGTGGTGGCACAGCGTACCCCTCGTATGGATACAATAGTAAAACACGACGTACAGATAGGGTTAAATAATAAAATTTCTAAAATGTACATAATTTCACTTCAAATCAGGTCCCTGTCGAGCTACTATGCTTATTTTTTAGACGCTGATTCCGAATATAAAGTCAGTTTTAAAATGGGATGATTATTATTATTTTTTAAGTTTAACCCTGCGCGGCGGCAATTTCAACGTGATTCTACGTCACAGCGCGTTTCCCCCCAAATCTGAACGTAATCGCACGAAAAATGAAATATCAAACAGCGCTTGATATCACGACCAAGTCTTCAAGCCGTCGTCCAATTGTCCAATTTTTGTACATTGTACTGTCCCCTTGGTTTTATGCATCCTGCATAATTTAGCAAAATTTGATCATATTTTGCTTAACTTCTAATTAATTTCCTTTATCATTCTTTGCTAAAAATTAACAAAATCGCATAATTTCACATTTTTGGGCTCAGTTTGCATAATTTCAGAATTTTTCTTGCATAAAACGACGGGGACAGGTTGTAAAATTTTGTGGTTACACCTAACGATTTATCGTATGATAGCTAGATTGTCCAGGTTTTTTTTGGTACAATTTATCGTTATGTGGTCAGAAACAAGCTACAGAAATGAGACGGGGAAGCTATGGTGATGTGAAAGCTGAAAAGTAAGCCTATTCCCATTCTAGTTCTAGATCTAGTGTAGTTACTGTTTCCTTTTTCTGCAGGTGATTGGAGGGTGTCAATGGTAGACCCTATTTTACCTAGAATTTACAGGTAATTCTTTTCTTTCCCTCTGTGGTGTCTGTCTTGTCTTTTCCTTTTTTTCGAGCCCTCAAACTCAAAGGCAGTTGTTGTGTACAGTAAAGGCCCTTTCAGACGGGGTTGACGAATTGCCTGCCTCCTAATTGGTCTTAATTGTGTTGAAGCAAGTGTGAATGTAGTCTATTGATAATTGACAGTTAAGAAATAATAATCTAGACGCCATGCTTCAACAAGGCCCTCAACAGTCAAACTCGGATATAATATAACAGGACAGAAGGAACCAACAGTTCTTCCCTGTTATAATAAGCGAGTCCTGTTATAACCGATATCATCAAGGGAAACTACCAGTACCATTGCACCTTCAGCTTACTAGATTTACATGTATTTTATAGATCTAGATCTATTCGTTAACGCAGATCCTTTTCCAGTGGACTGTTTTGTTGACATTAGTGACACTGAACGGAATCGATTAGTGACCCCAATACTGGAGGGGGGGGGGTGTTTGAAAGTTTGTGTTTAGCAAACGATCATACAAACAGGCGAAATGTCTTGGTTGAGACCAATTCATGTTAATAATTTGACGGATTGAAAGCTAGTTCATGCCCTGCAAGATCATTGTTATATCAGAGTCTGCGCAAATTGAACAACATGTGTGCTATAGCCAGGCTCATATTACTTACACTTCTAGAGAAAAAAACAAAACAAACGAAATGTGATTTATCACTGTTATATCCAAGTTCCTGTAATAACAGGCTGTTTTAAATAGACTGGACTGTACTTAGGTTGCCTCTTTCTCTGGTGTCCGTGCACCAATGACGAAATTATCCTTATTATTGAGATGTGTTTATCTTTCCTTTAAACAAATAATCATCCAGACACCTTGTTCACCCATGGGCCCTTGGTGTCTTGGGCGTAGCGATTAGGCGCTTCACTGTCGCGTGCAGGGGACCCGAGATCGATTCCTGAGTGGGGAGAATTGTAATTATTGTATTCAAGAATCTCGGTCTTTCTGCTGGGATGTTGTATCCCTCTCAGCCCGGGTTGACCCTGACGGGCAGGATCGAAAGCCCACCCACCTCTTTAATTTTTATCTAAATTGTGTTGATGAGGGCGTATAAGTATAACCACTAATATTTTTTAAAACAAAGAAATTTGACCATTGTTGGCTTTACTGGATATTATGGTTCTTACCTGTATGACAAGATACGAACGTAACGCATAATTCTGGGGACAACTATAATGACAATAAATACCGGTACGTGGACAAACAACATCAAAGCACACAAAAAACCAAACCCGGTAGTAAACTTTCTCAAATGCATTTTCTTTAATTTAATTAATCCATGCTTTTTCCTCATTCATGCGGCACAGCATCACTTCAATTTTAGGGAGCAGGCTCTTTTGCAGCCAGGATAACCACAGGTCTGTTTCCTTCACTTCCCTGTCCGCTGATTGGCTGATCCCGTTTTCCCATTACAGCGGCTGTGGAAAGGGCTGCCGTTGTGGCGATGGGTCGGATGTATTCATGCCAAGCGGTCCTCCACCAGCCCCGTCTACTGAGGTCTCCCGTACTCCGGGCTCGTTGTACCTGGACGGGGAGGGGCGAGAGAGAGAGAGAGAGAAAATCTCAGGACAAAAATGGTCGAAACTTATTCTTGCCTGACTTTCTGATGATGATGGTGCTATCGTTGCTTATATCGCTGTCGTCGTTGTTGCTGCTGCTGAAGATGATATTTTTGCTGCTGTCATTGCTGTTTATATGATGATGATGACGGCGATAAAAGGATGAGGAAGATAGCAACAGTAGCATATTCACAGCCAACGTGTAAGCTTACCTTACGTATACGGTATAGCAAAACATTAACT
>NW_004797521.1:435828-436648 GCF_000002075.1 Aplysia californica | reverse complement strand
TGTATACAAACATAGCTGTCTCTATTCATGGATGGACATCAAGTGAGGAAGGTCAAAGAAAACGCGGATGGCTGGAGAGCGCCGTGGTTGGTCCTACGTTATTACTTTCCCTCTGTTGTTTGTCTGTCTTAATTGTTCCCAGGACTAAATGGCCATTATTATGTTGGTGTGCTTCTCATTACTCAAAAAAACAAAAACAGAAAGAACAAAGGATGTTGAAATAACTAAAGCATGGAATAGGGGAGGTAAGGATAAAGAACAAAGGATGTTGAAATAACTATAGCATGGAATAGGAGAGGTAAGGTTAAAGAACAAAGAAACTAAAGTAAACAAGCACGTAGATCTTCATTGTGCTAAAACAAAGAAAAAACCCCACAAAGTTTGAACGTTTATAAAGCTGTTCGACACTCACCGGGTTGTAACTCAGGGCTATCGTCTACGTCTGGGATCTTTCCAAGTTGCGAGTTCTTCTTTTGATCTCTCTGAGCTGACAATGAATTTCTGTGTTGTCTTACCATTTTTATACTGTAAAGGTGTGAGAAGTATTACAGACTTTTAATCATAATCCTGCCACTTAAAGATTAAAAACCACAACATTCTGTACGTGCAATTATGTCCATGTAATGATCTGTCAAAATAATAATGGATTTTTGTACTTACCACAAAAAATGGAAGAGGTTGTTATTTTGTTTGTTCTGTTGTGATTTTTTCACCCTCACCATCGTTTGTTTTGTTTTTTTCATTTCCAAGTAAGATAAGAGAATGACTTTTCCCTTTTGTAACAAATAGAAGTTGTGTTTTTCTGTACTGTCTTTTTTTT
>NW_004797521.1:434144-435728 GCF_000002075.1 Aplysia californica | reverse complement strand
TGTTTGTGTGTGTTTGTGTGCTTGTTTCATATGCGTATGCGTGTTAATTGTGTGTATCTGTGTGTATTTGTGTGTATTTGTGTGTATTTGTGAGTGTTTGTGTGAGCGTGTTTGTCTGTATTTATGTGTGTGAGTAAAAGGGGTTGGCATGACTCGTGACATTTAATAAGATATACGGATGGCAAGAGGGACAGACAGACAGACACACAAACAGACAGACAGAAAGACAGACATATAGACAGACACCCAGACACACAGACGCACAAACAGACACGGAGACAGACAGTTACACAAATACGGAGACAGTAAGCAAAAATGGAAAGAAGAAAAACACGAAGAATAAAGGGGAAATGGGAATATGGAAATGAAGGAAATGAGAGATATGTGACGGAATGCAAATACCGAAATGTAGAGGTGCAATCTGGTGCGGTGAAATTACTGCACGTGTTCAATATATCGCCGCATGTTCACTGGATATCGATCAAATAATGTATGACAAACAAGATTCCAGTTCTCCGCTTGTTTGATGTTTGGTTCAGCGTTTTGGTTTTTCCGCACAAATGTCGGATCCCTGGAGAATTTTTTTGTAACATCCCGTTGTTGTGAAGCTCTATGCTGTTTTTTTTCCTTATTCCTTTCTTGCTGCTGCTGCTGCTGCTGCTGCTGCTGCTTCTGCTGCTGCTGCTGCTGCTGCTGCTGTTGATTCTGCTGCTGCTGCTGCTGCTGCTGCTGCTGCTGCTGCTGATGATGATGATGATGATGATGATGATGATGATGATGATGATGATGATGATGATGATGATGATGATGATGATTCTACTGCTGCTGCTACTGCTGCTCCTGCTACTGATGATGACATCAACGGCAATAGCTTCTTCACATATAAAACAATTTGACTTAACGGCACCCATGAAGCCCATCGACTGTAACACCGAGATAAACATCAGCCATAGAGGTGTAGTGTTAGTCTTACGTGGCTGAGAAATTCTACAGCTTTGTCCAAGTCATCTCCGACGTCAGAACTTCCGTCTGTGTTCTGGTCCACGAAAATCACCGGCTTTTCCTCATCTTGGGAAGAATCAGAGAGCTGGGCCGCCGACACGAGGGCAAAGGTCAAGAACAGACACAGGAACATACACAGGGGAACTTTTCTCAGGGCCATGTCCTTATGGTATCTGGAAAAATGCAAACATGTTTGTTTCTTTTTATACATTTAGACGGTTATTACGTGACTGAAGGGACATGGAGAACGGGGGATGTAGAAGAAATGACTACATAAGTATATGATAAAGTGGGAAAGGTACGGAGAAAGAACAAAGAATTTCTCTCAAGGCCATGTCCTATTATGGTACCTGGAAAAATATAAGTACAGTCAGGCCTGCTTTAACAGTTACAGCCACCTGTCAAAGACAGTCGCATATGCAAATTATTTTGACCACTTCCCACTCCTCTCCTAGCGTTATAATGACAATTATGTCCAAGACATCCACCTGTCTAAGACAACCACTTAACTCCCCAAACACGAGTGTCTGTTTTGGAATATGTAGACTGTATACAAACATGGCTGTCTCTGTTCATGGTTAG
>NW_004797521.1:427569-428952 GCF_000002075.1 Aplysia californica | reverse complement strand
TAGATAGATAGATAGATAGATAGATAGATAGATAGATAGATAGATAGATAGATAGGTGTGTGTGTGTGTGTGTGTGTGTTTGTGTGTGCGTGTATGTTTGTGAGTGTGTTGGTGTGTGTGTGTGTGGCTGCTGGTGGACGGATTGGTGGTTGAACATGCCTGCGTGTGTGTGTGTGTGTTTGTGTGTTTATGTGTGTGTATGTGTGTGTTTGAGTACGTGTGTCTTTAACAGAAAAATCAAACATGACTTGTATTGTATAGAGCCTATTCCACCAACTGCAATGGACGACGGAGGAGGTAAGCCATCAAGTTAAAGATTTTCTTTTAAAATGCTGTAAATCACGCTCCCCCTCCCGCCAAGCCGTTGTATGTTAATGATCAGCATGTTTATCTGTCTTTTTATACCCCCGCGCCCCCTTTAAAGCTTTTATACGTCGTCAGCTAGTCTTTATCTCTTTTTTTGCCCCTTCCCCCTTTTTTTACTGTCTCATTTTAATATTTCACTTTCCAACCAATTCTCCTCCTCTTCGCTATTTTTCCTTTATCTCTTTCCCTCAACACCAGCGAACGACCCATGACCAGACAGCCGACTCTGAGGTTGATGCCACAGAACCTATAGTGATTCTTCTAACAGAGTAAAAGCCACAGTTCCGACCGACTGACTCTGTCGCCTGTAGGGACATTACCTTGTGGACTTTGGTGTTGATGGTTACGTCGAAAGGGAATTGAGGGAAATAAAGACATTGAGAAAGACCATGAGTTCTATTGCAATGTTTACTGGCTGCAATAGTTGTAGCTTTCTCATTGCTCTACGTGTGTTTCTGTTTTTGCTACCGTTTGATTTTATATATTTGATTGTAAATGAGTTTCAACCTAGGAGCGAGAAAATTACTAAATGTGTTATAGGACAAAACTACAACGCGGATGACCGTGGTTCGAACTCAGAAGGAAATAATGACCATTTACTCCGAACAAACATCATAAACTCTGGGACAATGGGTTTTATTGCTACAAAAATCTATCACTCAAAGAATTTACCTAGGAACAAAATTACCAACTGACATCTTTAACCTGATGGGTGGAACTTTTGTCTTCACCGTACTTTTATCCCTGCTGTGACTATTTAATGCAGTCTGGGTCTGACGTCAGAGTGTGAAAAATAATCAAGGATTGTTATTGCTTTGGTGTCACCTGTACAGAGATAAGTAAGCCACAAGCGTGCTACTCGTATTTGGTAACAACTAATTTTCCTTATCCTGTTTTGGTTTTGACTAATACTGAGATAAAGAGAATTGATTCTCACAGAATAATAATTACAATGTATGATGACGATGATGATGATGATGATGATGATGATGATGATGATGATGATGATGATGATGA
>NW_004797521.1:424442-427004 GCF_000002075.1 Aplysia californica | reverse complement strand
TTCTTAATCTGTGGTAAAGGTTCCATTGTACTCGTTCAAGAAATATTATTAAAATAATTCAAATATAGGATTTATTTTAAAAAAGAAAGATACATAAAGTAGCGCACAATTGTCAGAATGGTGAAACAATCTTTTTTTTATCTCAGCAGAAAAATGTTGCTTTCTAGTCTTAGAACATTTTAAGAGCTCGCCGACGTTATGCTCTAAGCACATGATCCAGAACAGGCACTCTATGCTAGGGCCCATAAGCCAGGGACCAGCACTCAGTTCCTTTTTCTTGCTTTTCTTTCATTCTACAAGATTGTCTTGGAGTCCCGTTCCCATCAGCTGAAATTGATTGCCACTGTTGTCTGTCATTAAAATGGTATGGGCATGTCACAAGATCCACAGGACTTGCCAAAACAATCCTACAAGGAACCGTACAAGGAAAGAGAAATAGAAGAAAGCAGAAAAAGGGGAGGCAGGACAACATAACAGAGTGGACAGGGAAGACGATGGGTGACAATCTGGGAAAAGCAGAGGACAGAGAGTAATGGAGAATGCTGGTTGCCAGATGCAGTGGTGCCCCCAACGCTTGCCCCAACCACGGGATAGAAGAAAAAGTCTGTTCCCAGGTTCTTAAACTGCTTCAAGTGTCTGTGGTGTAATGGTTAATACTAATTCACTCAGAAGACGTGGGTTTGAATCCCTGGTCAGGAAGTTACATGCAGTATTTCCATCTGTTTTCTTGGGTGTTGTATTCCAGTCTACCCTTGTTGGGCATGAAGCAGCCCTCTGCTTTACATACAATTTGTGACAATGAAGGCGTGAAATGTTTACACTCATATAATATGTTTATACCTCCTTTGCGATAATATTTGTACGTTAAGGGATAATGACCTTTCTTCATCTATCGAATCTGTAGATCTAGCTGTTGTTGTTGTTGTTGTTGTTGTTGTTGTTGTTGTTGTTGTTGTTGTTGTTGTGTTCTTGTTGTTCTTGTTGTTCTTGTTGTTCTTGTTGTTGTTCTTGTTGTTCTTGTTGTTCTTGTTGTTGTTCTTGTTGTTCTTGTTAAACGGACAGAGGAGTCCAAAACATTGAAGTCTGCTTTAAATGTATAGTGACAAATACCATGAGAACTTTTGGTCAATCTTGTAAGTTATTGCTTGCCATGTTGATCCAAAAATTCTTACAAGTTACGCCAAGAAAAATTTTGTCTGGCTTTTCTGTGGCCGAGAAAATATTGCCGCAGTCTTACTTTTGTAGAGTAAAGTTCTCACAGCACTTGTTTGGTGCACAATCGTTTTGGTTTTGATTGTGAGATTCCCTTGACAACAAACTGAAGATCGCATGATACGAAAGGTCTGTAATAAAAACCATCAGGAAGAGGCAGTTGAGATTCTTTGTCAATAAACAGAGCAAATGGACGTGAGAAATTACTACTATGAGGAAAAATAGAGCAAAAGAAGAACTAAGAAAGACAAAGAAAAATATACCCACATGGCCTCAACAGCTTTATTGACAAACAACATAATTAGAAAAGTAGAACAGGTAAGGAGGACTGGCGACAGGAAACCATAGGGTACCCTGATCGTCAATGAGACCTGGCTCCAAACATGATACCTGAAGAAAAAGGTACTTAGGTCGGTTGAGAAATTGGATGTACCTGCTTACTGCTGATGCTGGATCTCGAGTAAATGGAGTAGTCTTAGACTACTGGTTTTCATTTCTAGTGGTAATTCCAGGTTTACTTATATAGTTTCTCCATGGTAGTAGGTAGGTAGGTAGGTAGATGGGTAGGTAGGTAGGGAGGGAGGGGGCGAGGTTGGGAGACAGGCCGGCAGGTGTTAGGTGCGTGTGCAGGTAGGTATGCTCGTAGGTATGCAGCTAAGTAAGTGTGTTAGGTAGGTAGGTAGGTACGTGAGTGAGTAGGTAGGTAGGTAGGTAGGTAGGTAGGTAGGTAGGTAGGTAGGTAGGTAGGTAGGTAGGTAGGTAGGTTGGTAGGTAGGTAGGTATAAAGCACATAACATCAATTTAAAGCTGCTTTTAAAGATTAAATGGAATGGAGGGGAAAGCGAGGGAGATGTGAATGAGGGGGTGAGGTAGAGGGGAAAAAGAATCATTTTTAAAGCGAAATTATGTGTCACAAATTGGGTGGGAGGTTATCTGCAAAGATGCAAAAATCTGGTCTATCTATCTACAAATAGCAAACTTTCATAACCAAAGTAAAGAAAAAGCTAACAAGGAAACGAGAATGCAGAAGTCACCAGAAGTAAAATAAACAAACAACTCTTCGAGGATGCGAACCAAGTACATAGAAGAGAAAAAAATTTAAGTAAGAAGAGAACAGAATACGAAACAGACGATATTTTTTTTTCAGAAGAAAATAGTAAAAAAAAAAATCCCATTACAATAATAGTGAAACCCTGCCCTCAAGAGATGATTACGAAACAGAAGTGAGATATTAAATTGACAGAAGAAGATAATACATTTACAAACAAGCAAAGAAACAAAGAGGTAGAAGGATGTTCCGTGTTATTACACGTGCCTGTGCGCACGAGTGTGTGTGTGTGTGTGTGTGTG
>NW_004797521.1:418959-424102 GCF_000002075.1 Aplysia californica | reverse complement strand
ATAGATAGATAGATAGATAGATAGATAGATAGATAGATAGATAGATAGATAGATAAATAGATAGAAACAAAGCCCTGAGCATGTCTGAAGATCATCTGAAAGATGGAATTAAGAACTCAGTACTTTTTTAGGAGAATGCAACAAAGTTAATACAAGCAAATCAAAACAAAATAATACGGCGTTACTACTACAGCTAGGTGAGGGGGGAAGGGGGGGGGTTAATATTTCACGAAATAGGAAAAATTGCAATACAGACATAAAGCTCATGTGCTTAATTTTAATGACGCCATACTAACCTGATTCTTTTTTGGGCGAGCCGTGTGTCTGTTGTCTTGAAAGGAGAGCGTAACACTGTTGCTTTTGCTCTGTGCTGGTATTTACAACTGTACTGCCGTCCATGCTTTTTTACAGATAGAGTGTGAAAAATAATCAAGAATTTTAATAAATAGCAATCACCTGTTACCAGATAAGATTTCTTCCTAACATCCTGTTGTTGCATTAGGTAACACATATTAAGTCATTATGATTATCTAGGCACTTCAGTGAACGCGCTCACTATAGCGTGATTCGGTTTCGCATTCCCATTGAGTTTTGTTTCCGGACATGACGTCTCATCACGACAGTGTGTTTAAACTGCCCACATTTTTGTTTAATTTAGGAGACCAACATTCAAGTCCGATACATGTCTTTAAAGACCTTTGGATGGCCTTCATAACGTTTTTTTTCCAGGTCGATGTGCAACTAATAAGTCTCGAGATATTTTAACTTAAAAAATAGACAATTTTTAACCACCGATTTTTGATAAATTTTCTCGTCATATTTTTTTCAAACTACCCTTGTTGGTAAACCATCCTTTGTTCTTCCAGAAAACGATTAAATGGTTATCGTAGAAGTCTTACCTTGGCTAGTGTAGTCTTACCCTTTTGTCAACCAAATCCACGAAAAGCTAGCTGAACCCTTCCACCGTGACATCGCGCAGAGTCGTGACGTCACGCATTTTGCGCCTGGAGCTTTTGGCTCCCTCTCTTCATTGTTTGAAATGTACGAGGCAGTGAAATACATCGCTGAGAGATTTTTTTAACTTCAGTTTGAAAAGTTAATCAATTTTGGTAATGTTTTATAATCATTGACTGTACATTGTGCCTTATTTCATTGATAGTATAAAGAAAACGAGACTTTTAGACCCAAATATTTCCTTTTCACTGAGCTCCCCCCTCTCTCCTTTTCCCCCGCCCAAAGCCTTTCATTGCGTAGGGCAGCCAAATAGGGCCTGTATCTAGTATGAAGAGGCCGGACTCGTTTTGTTAACACAGTTCGAATTAAACTGAGGCGCCTATTAAAATATCTGATGCAGTTATTTGCTTGATAAAGTTTCTTATGTCTACTAATGTTAGTACTGATCCAGATTTTCTTTCTTTTCTGCCACATGAACTAGAACGAAAATTACTATGAACTGGGAATGTGGGATCTGCTGCATCCCCCCAATCCCTCCCCCCTCTCTCTCTCTCTCTCTCTCTCTCTCTCTCTCTCTCTCTCTCTCTCTCTCTCTCTCTCTCTCTCTCTCTCTCTCTCTCTCTCTCTCTCTCTCTCTCTCTCACTCTTTCTCACTCTCCCTATCTCTCTCTCTTTCTCTGTGTGTGTGTGTGTGTGTATGTGTGTGTGTGTGTGTGTGTGTATGTGTGTGTGTGTGTATGTGTGTGTGTGTGTATGTGTGTGTGTGTGTGAGTGTGTGTGAGTGTGTTCCCACTCGCCTCTTATTTTCAGAACCGTACCTCTCTTTTCTCCTCCGCCCCACATTACCTGCTTCTTAGTTCTCTTATAATCTCTACCGTCGCCATCCTTCCACGACTCACAGTTTTATTAGTAGCGTAAGCCTATTAGTACTGTTACTCTTTTCCACAAATGAAACAACCCTGAAGAAGATGCCAGTTGCAAAAAAGTGAGCACTTTTGCTGCTCAGTTCTTACTTTACTTAACTTTTTCCTTCCTCTGGTATCCTTAGGATTTCGAGGGGAGGTTCAGGTTTCGGTCCTGTGCTAGGTGTGTAGCGTCTGTGATAGATATATGTTAATTAGTTACGTTGTTCCAGGACCTTTTTAACCCCATCCAGTCAGGTCTTTCTTGGTCTTCCTCTTGATTTAAAGCCGGATTCACGGGTGTGGTAAGCTCTAGCCGCTAGTTGTTCCTGGGGCATTCTGGTTGATGTCCGAACAATTTGACTCTTTGACGCTCTAATAAATTAACTACCGGTAGAAGTATAGTCTCGTTCCTTATTCGGTCTCCTCTGGTGACGTTGGTGGGTTTTTTTCGGAGACACCTAATTTCGCGTGCACTGATTTTTCTTTCTCATGCCTTGTTTAGAGACCATGTTTGGCACTGGTATTTTTAAGGGTTGATATGAAGATTCTATTGATGAACTGGGATTTCACTTCAGTTGGGATGTTCTTGTGACTGAGAAGGGGTGCTAGCTGGTAGGTAATCATTTACTCAGAGTCCAGTACCAGCAGTAAGCAGGCACATAATGAGCGGTAATACTAATACCTATTTCTCAACCATGAACCAGCAATCAAATTATATTATCTTCCTCTTTGGTATTAGTATTAGGTCTTGGAGAGACACTGACGAACATGGAACGCTATTCCTTCCTGTCGTCAATCCTGATCAGCTCCGGGTTTTCTGATTATTATGTGTGTGGGGGTTTTTTGTGTGGTTTTTTTTCAATAAAGTTGTTCAGGCAATGTGGGTATGTTTTTCGTTGTCTTCCTCTTCTCTTTTTTTTTTATTGTATCGTTCCACATTGTAGTAATTTCTCAAATTCGTTTGCCTTATTTATGGGCCAAAGAATCTCAGTTGCCTCTTCTGGATGGTTCTTATTATAGATAGACCTTTCATATCATGCTACCCTCAGAATGTTGTCAATGGAATCTCACTATCAAGACCAAAACGATTGTGTACCACAAGCAAATGCTGTGAGCACTCTACTCTGCAAGAGTGAGTCTGCAGCAATATTTTCTCGTCGAGAAAACAACCAGACAAGATTTCTGTTGGGGTAACTTGCACGGATTTTTGGATCAGCATGGCAAGATAGACCAAAAGTATTTTTTCGCTCCTCATGCAAAGCAGACTTTTGAACTCTATTGTCGGTCTAAAAGCAGCAACAACAACAACAACAACAACAACAACAACAACAACAACAACAACAACAACAACAACAACAACAACAACAACAACAACAACAACAACAACAACAACAACAAATATACTTGAGACTTGAATAGGGTTGGTCACGTTTAACCAGATCTTCGATTAGGCCTGGATGTTCAACGTTTCGCCAATAAGGCTTCATCAGGAAGATTGGGCCTAGATCTAGTATCTGAGAAAAAAATGAGTGGTGACGCCATAGCAACAAAGTGCTCACTACATGTATAAGTTACGTATTGGTGCGATTTGGACAATATCGGAAAGAGCCGAAGCTCGGAAAAAGAAAAGCTAACTCTTTACTGCCATGGTCCTGGCTAAGCGTATAGATACGTTAAAATCATCATCATCATCATCATCATCATCATCATCATCATCATCATCATCATCATCATCATCATCATCATCATCATCATCACCACCTTTTTCATCATCATTACCATTGCAATATTTATTCGGTGAGAATCAATAATTATCTTTATCTCAGTAGCAGCCAAAAACCCGAACAGGATAAGGAAATTTCTCTATGTGTTAGTTGTTACCAAATAGCACGCTTGTGGCTTACTTATCTCTGTACGGGTGACACGAAAGCGATGACAATCCTTGATTATTTTCCACACCCTGACGTCACACCCAGACTGCATTGACCGGTCACAGGGGGGATAACAGTACAGAGAAGAGAAAAGTGCCACCGGAAAGTTTGAAGATGTAAGTTTGGAATTTTGTTCCTGGGTAAATCCTATGAGTGGTAGATTTTAGTAACAAATAACACAGTGTCACAAAGATTTTGATTTTTGTGCAGAGTAAATGGTCATTATTTTCTTCTGAGTTCAAACCACAACCATCTGCACTGTAGTTCTGCGCTAAACCACTTAGTAATTTTCACATTCCTGGGTTGAAACTCATTTAACAAACGAACAAATGAAAACAAAAGGGAACAACCACAGACACAAAAGTAAAGCAATCAGAAAACTTTAACGATCGCATCAAGTAAACATTACCATAGAACTCAGGGTCTTTCTCGTTATCTTTATTGCCTTCAATTCACTTTCGACGTAACCATCAACACCAAAGTCCACAAGGTACTATCCCTATAGGCGACAGAGTCAGTCGGTCGGAACTGTGGCTTTTACTCTGTTAGAAGAATCACTATAGGTTCTGTGGCATCAACCTCAGAGTCGGCTGTCTGGTCTCTCTTGCCCAGCAAAGCTGAGGTAGCTCCAGCGATAGCGCCGTGGACGACGGAGTCGCGATGTCTGGTCCACCAGCTACGTTTTGTCATTTCTTCACGTGTGGTTTGCTGGGGCTGAGGGAAAGAGATAGAGGGAAATGAGCGAAGAGGAGGAGGATGGGTTGGAAAAGTGAAACAGTAAAATGAGAGAGGGCAAAGAAAAACAGATAAACCTGCTGACCAATAACATACAATAGCTTTGGGGGAAGGGATGATTCACAATAATTCAAAAGGGAATCTTCAGCTTGATGGCTCTCCTCCCCCGATGTCCGTCGCGGTTGATAGAATAGACTCAATACAATACAATTCGCGTTTGATTTTTCTGTTAAAGACACACACATACAAACACAAAAATACACACATATAAACACAAAACACACGCACACATACACGCCCACACGCCCGCCCACCCACCCGTCCACCAGCAGAAACACACACACACACGCACACACACACACACACACACACACACACACACACAAACACACACACACACACGCACGCACACACACAAGAAGCACACTCACATATCGAACTATACATGTATCAGAAGATCAAAAAAACTCACGAACAAACGGATGGGAACCTAAATCCCCAACAAATTACACAAAGAAAGATAAAAATAGGAAGTGAAAGAGAGGATTAATTTGCGGAACCGAAAAAGCGGGAGGCAGGGCGCTCCTTTAATAGGGTATATTCGGGATCCGGACCAAA
>NW_004797521.1:414378-417347 GCF_000002075.1 Aplysia californica | reverse complement strand
TAGGGCTTTTGTTAGAGTCCATGTCTGGCACTGATATGTGAGCGTTGGAAGGAAAATGGCGTTGATGAGCTTCGTCACATTTTGTAACATATGGTGTAAAAACAAAGTTTGGAGAAAACCCTCTTTCTTGCATATTGGTGAAGTACAAAATGTTGAACAAAATAATTAACTATAAAAATTCAGATTCAATATATTACGAACCCCTTTCCATATGTTATTAAGAAATTGTTAAACATGTGTTTTCTGAAGAAACTAAATTTTTGACCAGATATGACTTTTTTGGCCTTGCTCAAGATGTTGCTCAAAAATAGCTTTGCCGACAACTGGGACTTTTCTCCAGGCACATTTACAAAAGTTCCACGACAAACGGATAAAAAATGATAACAAATCAAAAGTTTCGCAAAACCGAGGAGAGCAGGGCAAGTGGACGACGTCCTTTTGGCGGGAGATATTTACTACAAGTATTACAATTACATGAATCCTAATTTCCTTTTTAACATTCCCAAGCCATATTTGGTCGCTTTTAAGCACAAGTGGGCTATCCTGAAAAATACTGCTGTGAGAAAATCAAAGGTAAAATATATGGACCTTTGTTGAGAGGACGAGAGTTTACACTATAAACAAACAAATATATACACCAATGAAACCAAACTCCTCCAATACGTAGGGCAATGCCCACTAATGGTGTAGGCCAAGATTTCTGGAAACCTCCAAAATCTGGGTTGGTCCGCTTGTCCTTAAAAACGACCATTTATAGTACCCATTGTCTTGAACTCACGATGGGGGCATAAAATATAGGCAGTTACACGAAAATAGTTACCTATTTTTTGTACACAAACCACATTTTTAGTACCCAATGTCTTTGTGCTCACAATGGTGGCGTATCTATTTCTGGTTCACAGGCAGTATTTTTAGTATCCAATGTCTTTAACTCACAATGGTGTCGTAAAATGTAGGCCTATACAATTATATTAAACTAATTTTCTGTTTCTTGTTCATATTTCTAAAAATAGTTAATCTCATACTCACGACACACTCTACAATATACTTCTCGGTCTGGCATGGAAACTGTGACTTTGGAGTCTACTCAGATCTCGAAATAAATGTGGCTCACATGCAAGTTCTTTTAAAGATCGCATAGTGTGAACATCATTAACATGCTGGTGACATGTTGACGTTTTCCAAATCCCAAAAAGCATGAACAAAATTGTATTTTTATCAGTGACACGTTTGATGCAGATGTTTTACAATTGCCGGTCAAATTGCTATCTATTCTTCCTGTTAGCAGTGCCCCCCCCCTTCCTCTCAAACCCTTTCCTCACCCCTTTTTTCTATATCCCCCCCCCCCTCTCTCTCTCTCTCTCTCTCTCTCTCTCCCACGCACAAACACTCACACACACACACACACACACACACACACACACACACACACACACACACACACACACACACACACACACACACATACATTCTCTTTATTCTTCTCTCTCTTTCTCTTCCTCCCATTTTGTTTTCTGCGTATAATATATGAATTCAGAGCCTGTTGAGAATGTCATGAAAAAATTAAAGTCAAAGGCAGTTCAGAAAGGTGTCACGAGGGATGGTCAAGATAGATAGATAGATAGACAGACAGACAGACAGACAGACAGACAGACAGATAGATAGATAGATAGATAGATAGATAGATAGATAGATAGATAGATAGATAGAAAAGAAAAAAAGACAGGACAGAAAAACACAGCTTTTATTTGTTAAAAAAGTGAAAAAACAATTCTATTATCTAACTTGAAAATGGCAAGGGAGATGAGAAGGGTGAAAAAACAAAACAAAACAAACGAAATAACACACTCTCTTGTGGTACGGTAAGTACAAAAATCCATTATTATTTTGGCAGGTCATTACATGGACATAATTGCACGTGCAGAATGTTGCAAGTGGCAGGATACTGATTAAAAGTATGTAATACTTTTCACACTTTTACAGTATAAAAATGGTAGGACTACACAGAGATTCAGTGTCAGCTCAGAGAGATCAAGAGAAGAACTCACAACTTGGAAAGATCCCAGACGTAGACGATAGTCCTGAGTTACAACCCGGTGAGTGTCGAACAGTTTTACAAACGTTCAAACTTTGTTTTAGCACAATCAAGATCTACGTACATGTACTTGCTTACTTTAGTTTCCTTGTTCGTTATCCTTACCTCTCCTATTCCAACCTATACTTATTTCTACATTCTTTTTACTTTCTGTTTTTGTTTGTTTGCGTAAAGAGAATCACTTCGACACAATAATGGTCATTAAGAGAAGTGAAAAATTAAGACAGACAATAGACTTTATAGAGGGAATGTAATAACGTAGGACCAACCACGGCGCTTTCCAACCATCCGCGTTCTCTCTGACCTTGCACATTTGATACTCATCCTTGGATACAGACAGCCATGTTTGTATACAGTCAATATTTTCCAAGACAGCCACTCGTTTTTGAGAAATTAAGTGTTGTCTTAGACAGGTGGATGTCTTGGACATTGTCATTATAACGCAAGGAGAGGAGTGGGAAATGGTCAAAATAATTTGCACATGCGACTGTCTTTGACAGGTGGCTGTAACTGTTAAAGCAGGCCTGACTGTACATGTATTTTTCCAGGTACCATAATAGGACATGGCCCTGAGAGAAATTCTTTGTTCTTTCTCCGTACCTTTCCCACTCTATCATATATTTATGTAGTCATTTCTACATCCCCCGTTCTCCATGTCCCTTCAGTCACGTGATAAACGTCTAAATGTATAAAAAGAAACAAACGTTTGCATTTTTCCAGATACCATAAGGACATGGCCCTGAGAAAAGTTCCCCTGTGTATGTTCCTCTGTCTGTTCTTGACCTTTGCCCTCGTGTCGGCGGCCCAGCTCTCTGATTCTTCCCAAGATGAGGAAAAGCCGGTGATTTTCGTGGACCAGAACACAGACGGAAGT
>NW_004797521.1:370169-414024 GCF_000002075.1 Aplysia californica | reverse complement strand
ACACAAATATCAGAAACATGAAGTTGTATATCTTATAGTACGCGTGCGGTTGCTTGGCATTTTAAGTTTCAAATACATGTTTAAGCCTGTATTTTTTTTTTTTTAATTTGCGGAATGGAAAATCAATAAATAACACTAGATTTAATGTGCCTTAACTAAAACAGTAGGTCGTCAACTTCGAACGTTGTCGAACAACATTAGCAAAATGTGTCCTCAGTGAGTTAATGTTTTGCTATACCGTATACGTAAGGTAGGCTTACACGTTGGCTGTGAATATGCTACTGTTGCTATCTTCATTGATTGACAATGGTGAAGTGCATCAAGGTCACTCGGTGCGTTGCACATCTACAGTCAAGTGAAAACTTCTTTCTACACACAACACGGTACAGTATGGCCACCCTTTTCTAAAAACACTGTTCTGCTATATCAAAATGTACAGGGGAGGGGGTGGGGCTCTCGTGATCTAGAGGTACAGTGTTCGCCTTTCATTCATTAGGTCCCGAGCTCGAAACTTTCACATAGAGTGCAGGCAAATCGCAGTCGTCGCAAAGAGACATGGTGGTTTTATGACGAGGAATCTCCTCGATTGAAAGAAAACTGGACGATAGATTGGAACGTGTAAACAGACAACACAGTTCGATAAAACGGACAGTTCTCGTAAACGATGAATCAGATACATTTTATTGTTGAGTGTAACCGGGCTCGTATGTTTAGACTTTATAATCTATCGTTCAGTTTTTTTTCGATCAGGGAGATTCCTTCCTAGTCATTGACTTGACTGCAGATGTGCAACCTTGATACACAACTTCACCCTTGACGATCAACTAAATAAAATTAATAGCTAAAATTTTCATAACGCATCAAATCAGTTTCCCCGCGAGCAACTTTGCTTATTTGAGACGCTGATTCCAAACGTGAAATTGAAATCATTTTTTACCTGCGATAATTATTTTTAAAATTTTGAGCCCTAAGTGTAATCCTGCACGGCGGCAAATTTTAAAGTGATTCTACATCACAGCGCGTCTCCCCCAAATCTGCACGTGATCGCACGGTAAATATCAAGCAGCGCTTGATTTCTAGACCGAGTCTCCAAATCATCGCCCAATCAAAGATTCTCGGCAACTAGTACTGCTACACGATCTTTGGTCCAATCGTCCAAACTTTGTACAATTTTATGGTTACAGCAGACGATTTGTCTCATGATCGAAAGATCGTCCCGTTTTTGTACAATTTATCGTTGTGTGTAACCTGGCTGGGCTTTAAATTTAAATCAACTACGTTTACTCTGAGGTTATAATTTCAAGACATCTATCACCCTGAACTTGTTTGTCAAAAGAAGCGCACATCACACAAAAACGAAAGAGCGGTGCATGTTGTAGATAAAAAAAATAAAAATAAAGGCAATAAATGATTGATAGGACAAAAGCAGCAAACAACACCAGAGCACCGTCAACCACTCACTGGATGTAATTCTACCGTTTCAACACCCTGTGATTTTTGTTGCTTTAATTAGTTTTACGGCACTTGCAACACAATAAGGTCATCAAAACCCTTGTGATTTGAAACACAACAGTGCCCTAGAAATACATATAGTAGGCCTACATCATAAATAAATCTGGATAATTGGATCCTATTGTTGAACAGTGATGTTTGGCATTTTTGAGACACAACAAATCAAAATTAGCAACACAGACTACACAACAAAAGGAAACTTACACAATGTATTGGTAAGAGTAAGATCAAAACAATGTATGCAAACGATATGATTTTTATTTCCAAATTCAAGCACGGAATACTGAACGCGATAACATTGACACCACCTGATCACATAAAGTTAAGAACATAATCATATCAGAGAAAACCATTGCCTTTATTTTTCATAATAAGTAGGGAAGTTGCAGGGCAAACTCTTGTCCTCAATCTCCAATGGGGACAGAAGAGGTTGCATTTTCTTTTCTGGCATTTTTAGATCCACAAAGCATAGAGTATCCATATGAAGGGGTAGGATGCAAAGTTGCCAAATTTGAACAAAACCCCCCAACATTTTTACGGAACCTTTCAGCACACACGTATGTAATACTTTCCCTTTTATTGTATGTGTGCGAGTCGACCAATAGATGATCGAAGTTTTCCTCTATTCTGATCAATCATCAGGGAGGTTGTGAATAAACAAGTCACTAATGAAATGTCAGGGTCAACCAGGGCAGTGTGGAGTTCTAATGCTATACCTCAACAGAAAGTCCACGCGATTCAATGGAAATGTTATCTCCTCTCAACTCAGGAATCAAATTCACATCTTTTGTGTGCAATAATAGTTTTACCAGGAGACCACAGACGTTCAAACCCCAGCTGTCCCAAATCATGCTTTGTACATGACATCTATAGATACACGTAGGCCAGTAAGTCACTAAGTGAACCTTCATGTCACAATTTTTTAAATATAAAAACCTCGCGTCTTCTGGAAATAACAAAATTGTTCAGTTTTTTTTTGTTGGGGTGTGTGTGTGTGTGTGTGAAAGGAGAGTCAAAGATCTGGCGACTTTGCACCCAAGACCCTGACTGAACACAAAAGCCATGTAAAGGGTGGGGGAAAAAACTGGCTGGGCCTGGAGCCTTTTTACAGATCACCAGCCGGGAATGTGGGAGGGTCAGATGTCATGGAAATATCACAGATGCACTTCTTAATGCTGTTTGGACAATTCTGTACAGTGAATACAAGCTATAAACACGTGAGAATTTGTTACCACGCTAAATGATTTTTACGGCCGCTATGTACACAGTAGACATTCATGTTTCCAATTATGTACATTGTCCTAGTAGATCCCTCTTCTCAGTAAACATTTTCTTCAATCACAGCATTTACTCAACATTCCATGTGGTTTTTAGTTTAGGGCAATTTTTTTACTGCACCGGTATTCCATTACTCGCTTATATCTTATGCTCCCAGTATTTTACATGTTTGGTCTGTTTTTTCCCCTTCTTTATCTTTGTAAGATATCCCTTGAACTACGGAGGCCGGTACCGACGAATTCGAGCTATCCGTTTTATACAGTATTTTTTTTTCCTGCTCAGAGAATGAATAGATGTAGGCCCTACAGTGGAATCCACTCAAACCGAAATCTGCGGGGCTGCCAGTTATTCGATTAATAAGAGGTTGTTCAAATAGAAGGGAAAAAATTTGCAAATTTAATTTTTTCCTCTCTGAAATACCTAGACCGTTCTGATAAAATGTCAAGCAGTAATGGTTCTCTAGCTTTTGATTTTTACTCTTTTTTGTCTAAAGAAATCTGGTTTTGCGACTACATGTACGTATACTGTATACCAAATCCACTGCAAAGGATCACATCTCAAGGTACACATCACAAATTTGAAACTCTAATGCACAAAAGAGAAGCCACTTATACTCTACTTCCTACTACCTCTTTGCTCCTACTTCTAGTAAACACTTACTTTTATGCTGTGTATTGTACCTATGGCAACACTCATTTGATTCCCATTGATCCAGTTCTACTGCTGGGGAATTTAATTTATGTTGTTCTTATTTGAGCGTGAAACTATGCCATGATACCCCTTTAAGATGGTTCAGTACATAAGTGATAAGCCTTGGAATGAATAAGACCCCCCCCCCAAAAAAAAAAACAAAAAAAAAAAAAACACAACAACAAAACAACTACCCCACCCTTTCTGCATTACTTGGGACAAGTGGTTCTTGGAAAATAACACGAAAGCCAGATTAAAGTAAAATGGTAATTACATTGGCTTGACACTCCTGTCAGTCATGCCTATGATTGTATCCATTGCGACTTTTGACACAAGAATGAATAATTAATGAGAGCCTCCAAGACAATGGCGTGAAAACACACATGGAAAGCTCAGCGCCTGACTCCAAGCACATAGAGAAAGTACCGTACATTCTTTCACCGACAACAACAAAGAGAGTAAAGCTTGGCATGAAATATTATCTTTTCAGGGACTTCTCACAGAGAAAAAATATCTTCCCAATCTGGGAACTGAACTCAAAATATTTTGAGTCAAAGTCAAAGAGCACCACCGACATGGGTCCATAGGACCATCAAGAAAAAGTTACTATCTTCAGACACATGTTAGGCATTTGAGAAACAAAGGCCACAGACGGGATGAGAACCACAAACCTGTACACTTAACAGGAAGAAACAAACTATTAAACCATGGTTGACATTCCCAGAGAAACAATTCATTTCTACACCTCCAAACAACAAATCTTTCCCTTTCAGTAAGAAGCAGAATACTGGGTCTGCATCTCAAGGGTACTAACTGAGAACAACTTTGAGAAAGACAAAACTAGGGTCACAAAACATCCAAATTGAAAAACCTGTATAGAAAATATATGACTTTCAAAAGACAGTCATAACAGCCCTTGGTTCTCAGATGTGTTGTGAGTGGGGATTAGACATCTTCATTTGGGCATGCCAGTCAGGACAGAATAAGAGTACCGCAGTGGGAAAAAAAGGTAAAAGAGAACACACCAAAGAGCTCCTTGACATACACAAACAGAGTAAGAGGTACCAGTTTCTTGCGATTTCCTTCAGTATTTGCGACTCTCATCGGGAAAAAAAACCACCCTCACCACCTTCATACTACAGGCGTGATAATTTCCATTTTGGAAGAGCCCAGCAGTTTTTGTTATCACCTTTTTACAAAAAGTTTGGTGGAATTTACTCTTGCCTTAGGATGACAGTCCACCCAATTTAAACACGATCCTACTTCAATAATTTCAGTCAGTAAACAGACGAACATTAAGTTCTTTTTTTTTCTTGCATGTTACCTAGGATTACAAACCAACAATGCATGCCTGAAAACAAATTCTGTGTGGTTTTACAGCTTGTCTCACAAAAAGACTGCCATTGGTATAATAACCACAGCATGTTCACGTACTTATGCTTCATCCAAACTTGTGATATTTAGATCTGCATCTGTTTTAAAACCATGCTCATGTTAGTCGCTTCACAAGTGTGCCTTTGAGAATGAAAACAGTACAAGTTGTGTGTCAATTAATTCAAGCCATTTTCAAAGTTGGCAACCAAAAATAAAGTGATCGTGTATAACTTGAAAATTTCAAAGTAAAGACGGCATATGAACAAACAAAACTTCAATTAAGTCAAATTACAACCGGAAATCATTCTCTCTGAAAGTGCCACTTGGATCACTTTCATTCCCAGGGGCACAAATGATCAGCTATGTAACACCTTCAACCTTACAGATTGTGGAGAAAAGGCAACATTTCCACAAAAGGAGGCTCTATCTCTTTTTTCATTGCACTGTTCAAGACCTTTTAGCTGTATTCAGAATGTAACCGAGAGAAAAAAAAGCGTGACCAAGCAGGGTTTTGTTCACCAGCTTGTTTATCCTGGAAAGGCAGAGTAAGGCTTTTAAAAAACCTGCATGTTCTTGGGAGATGTGCAAAGAAAACACTCTTGACATTTTTCATGCAACGTTTCTTAACCGCTTCACTGCTGTGTGGACGTATGCACTCGCTTTGTGTCCTACAAAACTGGTTCTATGTCATTTTTTCTTCTGGTCTATTTGGGAAGTTTTAGGAGATATAATTACAGCTTGTTCAGTTGTTTACTCTAAACTAAGGAGAAGATATGGCTTTTGTTTAACACATTACACCCTAACTCGCCCGGGAATTCCCTTACGCGCCCCACCCTGACTCGCCTGCGCCGACATAGCATCTTTAGAAACGAAGTCTCGCCTTGACGAGACTCTGGGGCCGAGATTTTTTATTTGCATAGTTATAGCAAAAAGTTTCTTCTTTCGTTTGATACCAAAACGAAAATTTTCGGGCTGATCGAAGTGCGATCGTGTTACCGTACCGACACTTCGAAAGTGTCTCGACTTGTTGAAAAGCGACACAATTGAGTTCGAAAACGGAAATGACGATGGATTTCAGCGAAAACAAGCATATGACAAATCAGATGGCTCAGATTTTGATGAAAAAACGTAGCAAGAGTTTGAGGCGATTCTGATTGATCAGACAGAGAAAATCTAGAATTTAGATCTAGGGCCCGACCGCGAGGCTGGGAGTGAGAGTGACGGGTCGGACACCCCGATTGAACTAAAGTTAGAACATTTCCAACAGTTTGTGCATAGCCTACATAAAGTTATATTTTTCTGAAACAACAGTTTTCTTTTTAACTTTTATTTTTTCAGGATTTTTGGAATTTGTTTAGTATTTTTAAAAAGTGCTTTTTAAACGCTTGTATTCACGGGAGGTGGGTTCCTTTCTCCTTGCTTAGGATCTAGGAAAGGACTTCGCGTCCAGGCCCTTAGGGTGTAATGTGTTAAATCTCTCTTGAACGAGCATTCTGTCTCGTCTGTGCATACGTAAATGGAACAACTCAGCAATGAAGGGGTGAATTCAAAAGTTTTTCTTAAAGCAATAACCTCAACTTTTGGGGAAAAAACCCAACAAAACACACACCCAAAAGAACCCCCGTTTTACAGCATTCATTCCTCACGACAGAAATTTTTTGAAACAACAACAAAATCAATATAAAAAATCATGTCAGTTGACCAACTTGTGACCCTGGGCCAACAGAAGTGAGAATAACCTCTTAACCTAAGCAGAACACACCACATAAACTCAAGAATAACCTCTTAACCTAAGCAGAACACACCACATAAACTCAATACAATCTAATTAAACTGGTGGATTGAACTGACAAAATCATACACTTGACATAAATGTCCCCGGACACAAAGGCAATGACCAACTAGAAAGATCAAGTCACAGTGACATGTCTCACTTTAAAAAATTAACATAACAGAAAGAGTTATTTTAGCATTCAGGGATGCCCCTCAACTTTTTTGAAAACAGCTGAAAATCCATGCGCCACGGCCTCGTTAACATTTGAAAATCAATTTGAAACCCAAAGGGTGTACATAGAGAGAAATGGCAAACATAAGCAATGGGTGTACATAGAGAGAAATGACATACAGACAAAAACAAACGGTGTACATAGGAAGAAATGACAAACATTTAAAGAAAAATAGATAAGATGTGCTTAACATGACAGAATCTTACCTCTCACATGCATATTTCAGGCATACAGGATTGAAGATGGCATTATCCCACAAATTTATTCCTGGATTTTTTCCCCAACTATAGATTTTTATCTCGATCTCAATAACAGAATAGCGGATCAGGATCAAAATACCGGAAAAAGGCGGAAAAGTGGCATCCCTGAGCATTAGTCGATTTGTAATGCTATTGAAGAGGAATCACCGAGTTAATATTTTAGTCACAAAGGGAACACACGAGTGGGGGGAAAGAAAAAGATCATTGATCAAAGTCAGTTATATTTGACTCCTCATCTGTTCTAGCTTCTGATAAGGGACCCAAAATCAGATCTGTTCACAAGATACAAGAAAACGAAAGTACCCTTCAAGGTGACACAGAAAACACCTGCCTTGATTGCTGCTACATGTGACTTACCCGTACAAACTTATCACACCAGCCAGTCCACTCAAACTACTCATCTTCTATTGCACTACACATGACTGCAGGTACATAGAATGCTCAAAAGAAAATTTGAAAAATTAAGCTTGCCATACCTAACCACTTCTACCCGGATTTAGACGATAAATTCATTACCTCATTGCCATATCATCAGCACAAAAGCACCAGACTGCTTTTCATCTCTATATATAACTTACCTGAAGTTTCCATGAAATAGGATATCACCCCTCTACTAGGCAGTGCAACAGCACTTTGGACAATACAGAAAACAAATTCAAAATAGACATTGCAAGCATTGCAAAGTCCCCCCCCCCCCCGGAAAAGAAAAAAGGCATGAAACTGAACATCGAAACTGAACAGGTAAGCATTGCTTTCTTTCATTCTTCATGATCCCAAGAAAATCATCCAGTAAAAGGAATTCAGAGAGAAATAACCAATCAAAGGCCTTTAAATTATGTGTAAAGCTAGAAAAAGACCGCATCCCCAATGTCAGGGTAACTTTGTGAACATTCCTGATTTTTTGTTAGATAAGAAGAAAAACTGCAGACTGTACAAAAAGTGAGAGGCTACAAGTCTGACAGACGTCTGGTTCAAACTGAACGATACACAAATGTGGAAATCTCAACAGGCTTAAGTCACCAATATCAAAGCACCATACAACATTAAAAAAGTAATTTTAATACAATGCAACTTGGAATATTGTCTCTGACAAAAGATGAGCACCTTACAGAGGGTGGTAACAAAAGTAGGACAAAAGCACTGGCCACACTTGAGTCAGTCTCACACCATCTTCACATGAGCAGCTTTTTGGAAAATCCGGTAGATTATAAACAACTTGTATCGTACACAATCTATTTGACAGGTTCTTTTAAAAAATGTAAATGCATAACTTGAATTATTGGGAGTTTATATATCAAAGAAATTTTAATTCTACATGGACAAAAACAAGCATAAAGAGAACAACCTCAACAAGTATACACGTCATAACGTATCTTTGAAACACGTCTTAAAAGCAAGTATGTGGACCCTCATTTCAAGAGAAACCACAATCCTGAAAAACTTGCACAAATGTTCAACAATGTATGAGTGCACACTTAATATGTCCAAGCACTTGATACACAATTATTTGTTCTCAAACTTTTAGAAATCACAACACAAGACAAAATATGAGAAAATTAAAATTTGTTAAAAAAACTTACCACCTGGCGTTTTCAAAACTTTACGAAAAGCAAAAAACAGCAACAAAACATTGAGATAAACAGTGAACCGAACTATTCTCACCGAGAGCAACTTAAAGGAGTGACAAAAAGGATTACATTGTCACAAAAGTAACAATAATCTATACAGATACTTCTCATTGCATGTAAGTAAATTTCAAATAAGCTTCAGAATCATGTGCATGACAGAAGAAATAAAAAATTTCCAGAGAGAAAACTGAAAATGCTATTTTAATTAAAGTGGTGGCAGGATAAAACTAGGCCTCTGAAGACGAGGGCCCCTCACCAGCCAAAACACACTGCTCGGAGCCTTCTGCGTCAGGTTCATCTCCAGCTGGGAGTTCTTCCTTGAAGTTTGAGCTCTCAACCTCAGCTCCAGTTCCTGCAGACACATCACGGTCTTCAACCTCACCATCCTTCCCGCTTGCCCTGTCAGCCTCCACTTTAGCACTTTCTTCTTCGTCCTCTTTCTGGTCAATATTTTCCTTGTATACTTGCTCTTCAACCTACAGGGAAACAAAACACACCAAACATGATTAATGTAACTGTAACGGTCATAACCATAGTTTACAGTTGGCACAATAAAAGCCACATTCATAAACACAAGTAAATTAAAGCAGACTACAGAAGACAACCAACAAACAACATGTATTATTCAGTGAAGAAACTCAAAGCCAACACCTTCACCCATGTGCATGTACACTTGCTAGATGCAGCACATTAACATTATAAATCATCTTGTACAAGACAAATACCAAAAAGAGGTGGAATCAAAAGGCAACTGGACCTCCAACTTCAACAACATGAAATCCTTGTGGGGGAAAAAAAATTAATATCCACAACTCATGTCCCATGTGCCCAAATTACTGGATACACAGAAAGAGAGTTCAACATAATACAGTGGAACTGGGATTCAACAAAAGGATGAGCAGGCTCAGATTCAACAAAGACGCTTGCGGGATGAACAGCCCACGCTGACATGATGTTCTCATTTTCCTCCCAAAACGAATATCTATTCCTGGAAACCATCCATGGCACCTGCATCGTGAACCATTATTAGCTTAGCCTATTGTTTATAGCTTACACGACCAACCAGCCACCTTCTTTCATAACAAATTACACATTTTTTGCACGTACATGTCTTAGTGTACATCGAAGTCGGATGGGTAGCCAGCAAACATGTGACAGTGTGGGTGTGTCTAGGGGTAGGGGGGACAAGTGGTCCAGGTGGGAATGTCAGTAAAGATACAAACGCGTCACAGGTTTTTTCCCCTCAGCTACTGATCAACGTGACAATGATAAGCTAGTCTTGAGATATACACGTAATAAATTGTGCACTGGACTGTGGAATCAAATGTTGCTGTATGCCAGGCTCACAACAGCATCACTCGTTCAGCAAAGAGTACGTTGTAGATGATAGATGACACAAGTGTGCAATTGAAAGAATTGGCCCTTTTGCAAAGTGTGTGTTTGGTACAGTTCAGTGTATTTTCCTGCAATTGTCCAGCATTTCTTTGGCATGGCATCAAAGAAATGAAAATTCCTCTCACTTGACACCAAACTATTTTTGGTTGAGAAAGTCGAATACATTATGCATTACTTGCTTGGTGTAATCATCTCCACAAAAACCTAATATTTTCTGTAACAAACACTCGTATTCAACAAAAATGAAGGACAGGCCCGACGACTTAGTTAAATTCGAGTTCTAATGTACAAGACTTACTTCGTCAGCATCTTCATGGAATGAGGGAGGGTCTGAGGCGTCATCCGCATCTTCTGTGTCTGAAGAGAGAACCAAAAGAGACAAGACATTAACAGACAAGTAGAACACAAGACCCAGTATTGTCATATCAAATCTTTGTTGATGAATAAACAAGGACCTAGGTCATTTCAAAATGAGCACTTTGGTGGCAACTAATAATAAAGAAAAAAAGTTTATATTAGCTGCAAGAAATTAACCATCAATATAATTTCTTCTTATTAACACGATAAACAATAGACAATAATGGTTACAACTCCTCTATTAAACTGTGCATTAATCTTGTACTTAGACTTCACTCCAAAAGAAGAGGGAATCGATAAAAATTCTGAATCATACACTTCCAAAAGAACAAAGAAGTTTCAGCTAAATTTACAGTAGACATTTATCTTAACACAGGAAAAAATAAAATGATCCTCGTCTCAAATTTCCCAACCGTTTTGTGCACATTCTGAGATAATTTTGGAGCCATTTATCTGTTTGAAACAAATATCTAGCACAGACTAATTATAACATTCTGCTTAAGTGTCCTCAACATAAACTGGAGCAGAAATCAAACCACATCAAACGGGTAAGACGACAACAGCAAAGGATTAATTAACATTCAGGGACTTAGCTTTTAAGCCAGAAAAGAAAGTGTGTTACCAAAAACCAATATGAAACTGACAACATAACAGAGCTGCCAATTGAAAGCCGAACGGCTGAAGATAAACAAAGGCCACTTTAGATGGTTTTCAGCTTGTCGTGTATACACATGACATGAGTAATTTACAAAACAAAACTTGTGAACTTTTCTGACACCATACTGATTTTTGAAAATGTCTAGTATACATGCATTTAACTTGTACATGTATGAACTGAGGTGCGCCAGGCTTTTAAAAATATGCCTTTAAAGCATATTATTACTGGTGCAGTATGGTGTGAGTCGAAGTCCATTTTCAACACATGTTATTTAAAAGGCAGTCTTAAAGCATGCAGGTTAAGTTATACAATATGAATCAAAGAATGCAGGATCATATCAGGAACAAAAGCCAACAAGGTGATTGTACAGGAAGCAAAAATAAATGCTGGGTATATAAAAGTAATAATAAAAGTTACAATATTTAGGTTTATTCATAAAAGTAAAAATATTAAAATTCTGTTTAGTAATAACTTAGAACCAAACTGTTTCTGGTTAGTCAAATTTCTTAACCACAACAAATGTCATGAACTTGGAACAAGTGGATGTGAAACTCCTGAACAAAAGAATAAAAATCTCACACTCATTGTGATGTGTCCCCATGCCTTGAGCAGACGTACTAGTAGAAGCATGTTCTGACTTTAGCTGAGATGATGTTACATTTGATGCCTTCTGCCTAGAGGACATGCCAGTGATAGCAGCACAGTGAAGCAAGTACTGCCTCAACGCTGTCTTTTGTAGGACATTTTCCGAGGGTAAAGAACCATCAATGTCACGTGTGTGTGTTTGCTGGGCAGAAGAATCTTTTAGACAACTCCATTTCTTCACACATGGCTCACCGATCGATTGCCTGGAAAGGAGCCTGTTTGATGTTGACAAATGTCTTTTTTTCTCACCATCACTCAACAGTGTGCTCCCTTCGCCATTTGTTGGTTCATTCTCCAAGCCACTGTTCTTCGTATTTACCAAGGCGGGGCTGGCACTGAAAATTTCACTGCACTCATCTATGCCAGAAAAGTCAGACAAATCCAGATCTGATATAGAATCATCCGTCAACGGCTCGTGTAAACCATGTGCCTGAGCCCTTTGTTCTATTTCTTTCACCATCTGAGACACCACAGACACTGATGAGTCAGATCTTTCAAAAACAGTTGAAGACGAAGATGAGTTATCAACACCTTTGTGAAAGCTGAATACAAAGGATGAATCACTGCTGGTGTTTTCTGAGGTATCATTGGCAGGGTTAGTGGTACCTACACTGTCAGAAAAGCTGTGACCTTTGACTCTGTGTAGCCCCGATGAGTCCCCAGCTGAGGAGTCAAATGCTGAAGCGTCCGTGGGAGGTAGAGATGAGATGTCAGACACACTCGAGTCCACAGCTGAGTCTGTGAAGACAAGACTTGAGGTGTCATAGTTGCTGCTGTCGACATCCGCCTCAACCCTTGAATCCAAAGAACTGTCTGTGAAGCCACCTGTAATGTCTTGTGCTGTGCTCGAGTCAAAGGTCACAGCACCAACATCCTCCTGACCGGAGTATTCTTCTCCGATGTTCTCGGAACAGCTTTCGTACTCCTCAAACGTCTCATCAAAGGAGGTGGACAGCCTATTAGAATCAGTGCTACACTCACTTGCAGCAGGGCCAGGTGTGGACGTCAAGACTTTTGTTCTGGAGTCACACTTATCCATCTTAGACTTCTCAAATTCACAATTTGCCTTGGATGAGTCAATACTATGACTTTCAGCAATAGTTCCACTTGTCACTTGTGTAGATCCTTCATCTTTGCATAAAACCTCAGAAACACCACTATGACTTGTCACCGGCGTAACTTCTACATTCTTATTCTGTATCTCCTCAGAGGCCTCAATGCTCTCACTAGCAGCAGCTGTTTGCCTTCTCACCAATGAAATTCCCCCAATGTCACATATGGTCTCTGAAGAGCCAAAGTTAACCCTCCCACTCTCATTGGCTACCCCATTAGAAGAGTCAAAGTTATCACTGCCACAGATAGTGTGAGTGGTCACCAAACTAACTCCTGTGTCAAACTCTGTCTCCAATGTACACCTCCTTGGACCTTCAGCACCATCACCACTTTGCCAAGTGACTGTATGACCTGACAATCCTGCATGACTATCTTCATAAAGATTGTCAGCATCTAGGTGACTGTTCGTTTCAAAAGTGCAAACATCAGGCTTCTCTGAGCTGCTCCCTGGGTGGTCTAATGAAGACACAAAAGCAGACGGTTCGGGCAAAGCTTCAACAACACTTTGTGGGCTACCTTTATCACCGAAAAACTCTGATGAACGAGCTTGATTACCAGCTTGTGTATGCTCCGTAGACTCTTTTTCAGGCTTCTGATGACTCTCTGCTTCAGCAAGCAGCATGCATTCATGCTTGGACTGGTTTTTAACAATGTCATTTTTAATTACCGTTTCTGACAGAACACTTGAAGTTTGTGATGGTACATTTGACGGAGTATCTGATGGTGCATTTAATGGAATTTCTGATGGTGCATTTGAAGGTATTTCTGATGGTGCACTTGAAGAAGTATCTGATGGTGCACTTGAAGGAGTATCTGATGATGCATTTGAAAGAGTTTCTAATGGTGCGCTTGAAGACACTTCATCGCCACTAGGCAAACCACAATACTCCATTTTACGCACAGGAAATGTGCACTCTTCTGCTGTCTGTGCATCTGTCACAGCATCTTCAAATTGATCACTTGAGAGGCCTGGTTCGCTTCTGCAGCCAGAAATGTCCTCCTGACAGTGCTCCCACTCCGAGGAGGTGAGTTCATCCACAGTTGAGTGCTGCATTTTATAACCCATTTTATTCACTTCCTCTCCACTCTCATAGCCAGTCTGGTCCAAAGTGATGTAACTTTCATCTCCAACCTGTTCTCCCTCCTCTTCATAGCTAACAGAATTTTGCCCTTGACAATTCCCTAATGTCTGTGACCTCTCATACTCCCCATCTTCTTCATCATCATAACCCTCACTCCCAACGACGTTTTGCTTCATTGCCATGTTATCGTCAGCGCTTTGATAATAGGTAGAATCAGAACACTCGCATGCAGGATCAGCCTCAATCAGGTTCTTTTCAACACCAGCGAATTGATCCTCATCCAGACAGGCTTTGGAAACTGACTCCTGATTATCTTGTTCATACTCTGCAGAACCAACATTTGCAACTTTTTTGCTTTGTTTATTTTCTTCCTTTTCAGAACTTTCATTAGAGCCATTCTCCTCCCCATCATTATTTTGATGTTCAAAGGAAACATCTTCAACTTTATCATTTGTCTCCTCATCACTACCTCCGCTCTCCACACCCTGTTCAAAATGCATGAACGCTTCCAAAGGACCCGACATTTTGTCCAAGTCTTCCTCATCCTCTCTGTCTTGGTCAGCCTCTTCTCCAAGTTGAACACTGTCTCTGTCATCAACATCCCCATCATACTCGTTGTCTCCTGATTGGTCAAGTCTCTCCGTGTCTATGTTGGAACTGTAGGCCTCCCCTGTGTCTTCCTCCAACAAATGTGTAAAACTCTCTCCCTGACTTTCCATAACTTTTCTCTTTTCAAAATTATCCTTCAAGCTAGGGTCTGTTACCTCACAACCATCTCTCTCTTTAACCATAGCACTACTCAATTCAACAGCCTGAAGGTCTTCCTTGAAGCCATCACTCTCAATAGGCAGCTCATGTCCATTACTTGCACAAGTCTTGCCAATCTCCTCACCAGATAAATAACTACCATCATCGAATCTTAAATGAGAAGCTTTCTTCATCGAAGCTTCATACCTCTCAACCTGCAACAATCCTTTTTCTGCCTCTTCTACAGTTGCAGCAACCTCTGGTTTCATGGACTCTTCACATTCACTACCTGCATCACCTCCAGACTTCCCTCCCTTTTCTACCCCTGTCTCTGTTCCAAATGTAACTGCATTCACAGACTGTCCAGATTCACAGACTACATTTTCAGCGTGCACATCTCCCTCAACTCTTAGCATTTCCTTTTCTGCTACTGCATTCACCGACTGCTCACATGGTTCAGTATCGGCAACATTTCCAGATTCACAGGAGCTTTCAGACTGTTCTCTTTGTGCAGCCTTCACTTTTTCTCCTTCAACGTTCACTAGTGACATAAGCCTTTCTTCCAAGACTGCCGGTCTCTCATGGAGTAATGCCTCAATAATAACTGGTCTGCTTCCACACTCGTTTTCATCTTTATATTTCCCATGTTCTGATGCCCCAGTGTCCTTATCAAACTCGAGCGTTTCCGATGGCTGTGGGTTGAGGACTGAGAAAATGTGCAAATGCAAGACAGATGTTAAGCACTAAACTGAACAGAGACCAAGCTTTAGAGCTATAACAAAAAACTAGTCGAGAGAATCATATCTTTATAAAATGCGGACCAATAACACAGCAGTAAATTTTCAACTTATAAACTACAGAACAAAGAGAGAATAAATTTTAAAGCTAGGCCAAGCTGAAAGTTCACAAATGCTTTTTTATAAACCACTTGTCATTTCTTCAAAGCTTTTATATCGAAACATTACTAAGTAAATAAGAGCATTGTCAATCGAAAGTCTTTACTCCACATACAAAACCACAAAAATTAAGGGAATATAATCTAACACAAAACACCTTGAGATTTAAGCAAATAAGAAAGTATTATAATAAAATTTGAAGCCAAAGTGGTGAGATCAAGGAACAAATGAAAACTACTAACTAAACAGTAAATACTTTACATCCAAAGAAAGTTGTAAATGGTCTAAACGAAGAGGCAAGAAGCACACCAAAAACCAAAAAGGTACCATAAGAAAAACAAACAAAAGACCACTGAAGAAAACAGATTTGGGGAAAAGAAAAAGCCTCTTCAAGGATAACCCCCTCCCCAAAGGGAATGCTGAAAACAGATGGCTCCTGAAGCTCATATAGCCACAACATCCATAAATGCTTTTTACAATATGAAAGCAATGGGAGTTTGAAAACTACCTTGAACTGTACTCTTCTCATCCGAGTCTGAAACATCCTTTCCTTCTACACTTTTGGAAATCAAACTTTTCCTTTCTTCAGCGCTAGACAACTTGTCCTTGTCAGACTGAAGGCTTGTTCCTTTGAGCGCATCTTGTTTCCATGTGTACAAAATTTTAACTTTGGGGCTTTTCTCCGCACAGCTCTCAATATTCACTTTTGTCCTCTCAACAGATGAAATGTCCCGGCTACTTTCTTCATTTGTGGAAACAGGACCCGACAATGACTCATCCACTTCTTCAAGCGTTGGGAGAACGTTGTCTGCTGGAATATCCTCACAGCCATGCTGATCAATCCTCTCTACGGCCACCGCAAGGCTGAAACTTTCCCTCAACGATGTCCTTACAGCTGCCTGCTCTGTGGGGTCAGTGTCCTCAGACAGAGGTAACAGTTCATTGTCTGTCAAGCGACAACTGTTGTCTTCACTGTTAGAAATGTGCACAAGCTGATAAATGTTCTTATCAATACTGGGAAGATCACTGTACATGCTGCATTCATCATAAGTGTCCAATTGAGAACTAACAGCATCCTGTTTTTGAGCTGATGACAAAAACAACAATGACCATAATAAATGCTGTGGAAACAAACTCAGAAGAAGTCAAAGGTGCTTATTTTGTGTACATATGCAAGGAAATATATTGTTATGCATGTTCTCCGCAACATAAATGGAAAGCAACTGGGGATGCAAGAGTCTGTATGGAGTACAAGTTATATGTTAGTGTTAGAGAGACTGGGTGAGATATATCAGGCATATATACTTTTACCACAATGGCCACATGTATTGACTTTTATGGCACTTATTTCAATTTCAGTGATTACATCTTTAATACAATGTCAAGACACTTTACACGAAAAAGTCGTTGCCCAAATTTCATGAGCAATCCCATTTAAAGGGCGTCACTAAAAGTAAACAGGTTTTTTTGGTGTTTTTTCCAAACAAAAAAGTTTCAAGATGGGCAACAGAAAGGCACAACAAAATTGAAGTTGAGAAAGATCTCAGGGGGATACACTACCGAAGCAAGTACTTTAATCTTCTTAACAACAGAATCATTAAAAGCATTTCAAAGCTCCCCAAGCTTTAAGTACTGAGTAAAACAAAGCGCACTTTTCCTGCTCCCAAAAGTAGTAGAGGGCATAGATGTAGAAGTAGCAGTGAGATGTATTTCTATACATGGCAGAGGGAGGTCAATATTCAAAGATATTGTAAAAGACTTGCTATGACTTAGCAGAATATAGTGATAATTGTGTCCAGTTTAAGATATTTTAATTTGTGGGTAAACATACATGTTTGTCTCATTCTGGCTAAAAACTTCCTCCTGCAAACACATGTTTGATGCCTGAAAATGGCCGAACCCCCAAATTTCCAAGCTGCCTAAAGTACTGTAACCTCACAGAGGCTATCTCATTTACACACGGAACACAAACATTGACGTTGTACGCGAGTCGTCTGCAAGTTACTACGAGTCATATTAAAAACAACAGGACAATAGAGACACTGAAAGGATGTTGAAGGGCAGACCAAACCAGAGAACCTGCCAACCACATGAAGATTAGAAAGACTTGTCATAACAATGATTATCAGTATCAGAATTGGAGAAAGTCTTCCCACATCAACCACTTAAGCATCAAAATAGGCTACTCTTAACAGAAAACATGTCTGCTGTACTCATGTCATATTGTTACTACATATACAAATATTATATACAAGCACGAAGATGTTAAATAAGCATAGTGATATTAGTAACAGCACTGTAGCGTACCGCATAGTCGCATTTAAACCAAGCACTCTATATTTTAGTCATATTGGTGGAAAATATTCAAACACTTTACCTTCTTTCTTACTGTTTTCATACTCGCTTCCTTTTTGCTCATTAATTTCGTTGAATGAAGCTTCTGAAAATAAAATATCACAAATCTCATGATTGTACATTTAAAGCTTCTTTGAATGAAAGGGAAGTACATATGTAATACAGTCGACGATAAAGAAGCAGGCATACCAATAAAATTAAGATGAGAACATGAGTTTTTAAAATGATGAATGAGAGAAAAGAAAATAATCTTCCCATAACATGACCACTGCATGAACTTGACCACTCCACCACCCGAAGAAAAGTGATTCTGTTTGAAGAAAGACTTAAAAGACCTCTTGGCAGTTTCATGCCACTCACCTAATTCATCCAGCATGTCTGTGTCAAGAGTCTTTTCCATCTCGATCTGAACCTCTATGTTGGACCCCGGGACAACCTGAAACAAAATATAATTCAAGGTAATAAGGCACTGCTCACATACAGTGTCTCCACTTGTCATTTTCAGCAATTTTAGCCAAAATAACACAAGTTAAAATGGCACACTAACACAGAGAACCTGTAGAATACATTCCCAAAATACAGGGTGATTAAAAAATAATGAACCGATTTTATGAAGCATTACCTCAGTACGCAAGCATTGTTATGGAATGAGTCAGAGACTATTTAAAGAGGAGTTACCGAACCCTTAACTCATTGAAGACGCAAACTCTGGTTATTCGTTATCCATTTAGATTTTAAACAATATATTTTTTTTTTCTTCTGAGCCCTAAAAAGTAAAAAAAAATTTCAGGAAGCATATTGTGAAATGTTAAATCTCGTGTTTCTGGTTTGTGTATGTGGTTCAAAATGAGCCACAACATTGGCTTTGATCTGTTTCTGGTCGGACAAATGTGTCCGATACGTTCCTAAAAGAGTTAAAGAGCTATTACATGTGCCTTTGTCCAGTTGTTCTCCCTTTGAAGAAAACACAGCTCCAGGACAAACCTATCTCGATATGCTCCAAAACTGGCTCGTCACATCACTGAAAACAGATTTGCATAACTCACATTTTTCAACAAGATGGAGTTGCCCCATATGAAAAAGTGCCATAGTAATGGATTGGTCGGAAAAGGGCCCCAAGACCTTGTTCTCTGTGCCTGGCCTGCCAGATCCTCAGACATCATCGTGAGTGGGGATATGTAAAAGATCATGTTTATCTTTCACCGCTACCTACTAACTTGATGACCTTAAACATAAAATAACAGCAATCAACTCAGTGGGCCATGATATGCTGAAATACACCTGGAATGAAGTCTCTTATCGCACTGATGTTGCCAGTGCTGCTGTTGGTGGCACTTGCAAGATAGGAAATAAACTGATTGTGACTTAGGTTGAGTTTTCTATTGCTTTTCCATATTAACCTTACCCGTGCAATATGTTTTACTATTGTATCCATACGACGTGGGGAACTGTGCCCCCACTTTCCAAAGAGGAAATTTACTCATTAATCCGATCCGTATGTCTTGCACAGCAGTATGTCAAAATGATTTTTTGAGAAATACTGAAAGTTTCAAAGAGATCTTCGCACTACAAGTATTCTAAAATGTGAAGAATACAACCCCTGAGGTACAAAATGACCCCAGGCGTAAAGATAGGGTTAAAACAATACATAATGAAATCGGTTCATCCTTTCTGAACCTGTTCATTAAGAAGCTCTTTTTAAAAAATCATTACATAATAAGCCCTAGCCAAAGGCAAACATTTTCTATAAACAAAATACAGAAAAGTTTGAAAAGGGATGACTATTGCAGGCTAGAACATTCTGAAAGAACACCAACCTCCGCATAACCCAGGTCCACCATAGCTCTGTTGAGTGACTGCGACATGCTGTTGTCTACATCACTGATGTAAACTCCGTACTTGCCATCGTCAGCATTCTCCAGGATGTACATGCAAACTTTGTTGTCCTTCACGTAGTCTGGGTACACAATTACAGTAATCATTAACACACCGCATGAGTATTTCACTTCTCTCTCAATTAAAACACTCTCAACAGGTTTTTTTTTTACATGAAATCTTGTGCACAGGACCAATAACTTTTGAGCGCAATATTTTCCATTTTTCGCAAACCTAGTCAAAACACTGGAACTGCATATTTAAGATAGGCCTGTTATTCTTTTGTTTCCTTGCGAAAACTGGTAACATAAAACATGGATGTTTTGTACAAATGGTTCTATCCTGCTGCAATTAACTTGACGTTTTTCTTTTATTTAGCAAATTAATCATTTTCCTTTTATGAGAATATTGAAGTGGCATATCTGTGGTCCTTTTCTTAAAGAAAAACTTCATGCTCTTTCAGCACCACAAAACATACAATTTTGTAGAATCACACAATGAAATGTTCTATTCAAAGAGTTCATCCAATTCCCAACATTTCGATAAACAGTTCAACACTACACTTTGCTAATAAAGTTGTAGCATCCTGTTAAAAACATTACCCCCAAAGTGCCAGTAAAAACTATAAAAAACTAACTGATATGAATATTAGACTCTTTTGTCTGCTCATGCACAATTTCTAGGTGTGCTCAAGGGTTCAACACTGCTTCCAAAACTGTAAAGGTACACATGCATACACACACACGCACCCAAACACACATATGTACCCTGTGCTAAGGTAGTAAAATTGTACTGTAATATTCTGAAAAGAGCAGCTTGAGAAATTTGATACATTTGTTTCAATGCAAACAAAAGAAAGAAAATCAGAAAGTGAATCCATTGTGAAAATCAGTAGTAATGGTATTCAAAACTGCAAAAGCGGCTCAAATTTGTTGAATTAACAACTGAAAAAGGTGGCACTAATTTCTGAATGTGCCATAACATCGAGGATAAATTAGAATAACATGAAACCTTAATGGCTCTTTCAGCATAGACTTTAGAATCAAGACCAACCTCTGGCACAAACTAATCAAACAGCTGCCTAAAAGAGAAAGAGTAACACAAGAAAGAAGGTACCTGTGAAGAAGGAGACAGCATCAGCACACCACTCTGGCTCCACAGACACCACACCAGCCAGGTAGCACGAGATTGCCTGAGCCGGCAGATCCAGGAATCGACTTGACAGAGGTCTCAGATCCTCTTTGGCCTGTGAGCTCTCCCATCCACAGTCAACAGACTTCACCTTTACAGAAAATGTAAGGGGAGCATGCAAATTAATACTCTGGAGAAAAACATCCTGAAAAGAAAAACTACAATTCACTTAAATCTATGTTTCACAAAACTCAAAAGTCTGCCTATATATTATGCATATAAAACCAAACACAAGTTCAAGTACTTCTTTTTTATACAAGTCATCAGCTATTAAACAGTAACATTCAAAATAAAAAGGGTATAGATCTATACTCTGCAAACAGAAAAAAACATTAAGTTATAAAAGCAGGGCAAACAAAGAAAGTAGGATACAAAATAATCCTTCCACAAATATAGTCATACAGGAAAAAGTGGTCAAAATGTAGAATATCAATTAGAGAGCACTTCAAGTAAAGTGGGGAAATCTTCCTTCTCAGAGCTAGAATCATTATACGATCATCAAAGTCAAAACAGTGATTGTATAAACTCATATACCCAAAATCTTTATTTAGCTATAGCAGTAAAAACGAATAACTAGTTGCAACAGTGTTAGTCTAATTCAAATAGAATGTAAATGCTTGTGTTTTTCCTTGGCATAAATAAACAACTACAAATAAGGACTGACTTAATATTCCTGTCCTAATAACTTACATTGCATTTCCCCTCTTCTCGAGACAACACCAGACCCCTGTACCATACTCCTTGGTTCTGGACAAGACACGGATCATCTCTCTTAGGGTCAAAGTCACTGCATTCAGTAAATGAGTCCGAGACCACATGTTCAGCAATTTCTGCCATTAGGGACGAAAATTGGCTTTTCATGGCCTGCAGTTGGACACTAAACACATTGGGTGCCTCATCACTGCATACAACTACATCATACTCTGCATGTAAACCGAGACGAATTTGCCTGAAAGAATAAAGGTGACAAGAAATCAATCATACAAATGAACTCACTAAAAAAAATAATAAGACAAATTTTGGTTCCCTTCCCTTCAAAGGCACATTTCATATTCCAAATGATATACAGTTGAACTTGCTCTAATGGCCACCTGTATGATACAATCACTTGCACAACAAAAGCAAACAAACCAAAAACAAAAATTCAAAACGGACTTGGATTCAAATGTACCATACAATAATAATAAACAATCAATCCCTTAAAAAACAAGAGTGTAAAGTTGAGTGGACTTAAAACTTACACTCAAATTGTGAGGCAGCGTGGTGGAATCAGGCTCTCGTCAATTTTTGGGCATGTAGAGTTATTGGTATTATCTTAAAGCTTGTTCACTTGTCTTTATTTGGATGAAAAAAATGTCCCATTTATCTCGAATACAAGTGGAGATATTTGCAAATGAAGGAGGTGGGGGTCACCTGTTTTCAGAGGATTAATTAGTGAGAAAATGGCCGCCAAAGATTAGTTATTTCCTTAGCTTAAGAGTCCGTGGTAACTGAAAATTTCCATTTTTTGTGCCTCTAATCAACGTTTTTCAGAAAAATCCACACAGAAATGAGTTCTTTAATTGGCATGAAAGGTGTTGGGCCAAAAAACAAAAATTTGATAAAAATTCACAAACCTGAGGAAAAGTGCAGGTTTCTTCAATTTGATTATTTTGACGAGAGCTTGATTCCACCACGCTGCCTCACAATTAGCTTTTTTATAATAAGAAAGGCAGAGGAGAACGACATTGTCACTGGTCATAAACAACTACAGGACACGGAAATGTAGAAGCAAATCAAATCAGAGTACCCACCAACTACCAATAGAAGAGATTGAAACAGACACATCAAGTGTTGTAAAATATAAGCAGGATGACAAAAGTTTGAACAAGCACAGAAAAACATTTTTTAAAGAGCAAAATACAAGCTGTCGCTGAACAACTCACCACCCCTACCCCAAATGAAATTAGAAAACTATCAAATAACCAAAAGTCAATGAATTGATGGAAATGTTCAATTTCAATGAAAAAAATCATTTAAAGAGCCTATCACATCTACCCACGCAACAAACCTTACCTATACCGTCCCTCTAAGGCATTTTCAACCGAGATGGTGTCCAACGTGTTCTGTGTGCTGTTCCCCACCACAGCTGTGCTCTCCATGATAGGCTGCGTTATCTCCAGAGAATCCATCTCCGACACGTTGACACCTCTGACAGAGATGTCCCTCCTGCTCACATCACCATCAGCGCTCCGAGCAAAGTCCTCCTCAAGAAGTACAGAAGAGACTGACTTCTCCGACTCGGTCACCACCAACTCCACCAAAGCGACTCCATCCTCATTCCTCCCCACCAGTTCCAATGAAAGCTCTTGGTCAGTTACAAGTTCTGAAAATCTGTCACAAGCACTTGGAGACCAGTCCTCTTGTAAAGGTTTCACTTTGTCCAGGCAGCACCAGAAAGCTTGTGCTGGCAATTGACAGAGCTCCTCTCGGATCTTGAACACCTGATCGCGGGCTGTTTCACTCTCGTTACCATAGTCAATAAAGCGAACCGCCACTTTCTCATCATCGTAGTCTTTAAGTACTTTTGATCTATACGGCTGCTGATCCTCTGAAAATATTGCAACAACAATATCCCCGGCATTCAACCGGCCAGTGAGTCGGTCCACCTCTCCGCCAGATGTGTAGATATCTTCAAGAGAGCTGCCAATATTGTCAAGGACATCAGTGGCAGTAGAGAGCTGGCACCAAAACAATGATGGGCTTTCAGAGTGGCTCACAAACACACTGACCTCTTCAAGCTCTACCAGATCATTGGACACACATCTGAAACAAAGAAGAAATAAATTTACTCAATTTCAAGAAAGCTTATCCTCCACAATATGTGTACCCTATATGTCAATTAAGGCTTAAGAGCACAAAACAGAAATACCCTTGACTTGAAACCTTTTCAAATCAAATTCACATCAGAATCAACAAGCAGAGAGCAGAAACAATGATATTGACAGTGGTAACATTAAGAAGAGGGACTTGTATCATAAACAGATTTTCAAAAGCTCAAAATACTAGCATTATGTGTTGTGTCCATAAGAATAATCTGCCATTTCAGACGCAGACACTGCTGAACTTTCTTTCACAAATGTTTGGACTTACCTTATTTTCTGCTCAGCATGAGCCCCTGAAGACATCATGGCATGCTTGGCAGTCTCCACGTGACCTTCCAAGTGTGTGCTTTCCAAGCAACTGCCACTCAAATCGCCAGGCTTTGAAGCAAGGCCACTCTCGTTGGATTCTGAAAAGACTTGCCGCACATTAGTGCTTATAGTCACTGCTTCAGAACTTGCTACAGCATGCCCTGGAGGAAAAAGAAAAAAAATGTAACACAAGAATCTTTTTAATTAGTTGACACTCAAGATGTCTCACAATGACACAGACAAGAATCACCTAAACAAAAAAACAAAAAACTTTTATGAAGACTTCATCGGTCAGTTTTAGATGACAAGAAAAGCAACATCATAACATAATAATTGGGACACAGAGCAGTTTGCTTCAGATTGAAGTCATGATTTCTTCAGTGAGAATTACATTTCCAGTTTGGTAAACATTGGTCATAATTTAAACACATAAAAAAAACAAAAAAACAACCCACCTTGGATGAAGAGTTTATTATTGACATTTCAAACATTTTCTGGTCATCTTGAAAAAGGAGTTAACGTCCATCTCTCACAGAACAGAGACAAATGGGTTTGAGAACCTTGAAAATAATAATAACCTTAGTCAAGACCCTAGTTTGGGATTCGAACTAAGGTCACTCACTCCATAGTTTAGCATGATACCAAGTGAGCTAACGGGGCACCTTACCAAAACAATGAGGACAATGTTGAGAACAGACACAAGAAAAAACAAACCTTTTTTAATCAGCTCAGTATGCACAGGGATTCCAAGTTCCAGTAGGTGCACAGAGTACACAGTGCCATCAACTTTCAAAATGTCAGCAAGGAGAGACCTGGGCATCAATTAAGTATATTTAAGCATTATTAAAAGAATAATGTGGATGTGGTATGGGGGAAAAGGAAAGAGGAAGAAAAGAAAGAGAATTAAAGAAAGACACTGCCATTAACAAAAATCTATTATATCTTCCGAGACTTAATCTGAAATCTATTCAACACATTATTTTTCTGAAGACATGGACTCGACATGATAATGCACTCAAAAGGGATTCAAACCCCATATAGTGGACTACACTTAATTAAAACCATCACTGACCAATTGTCCCAATGAAGCTGAAATCCATACATATATATATATTTGTATACCACAATTCCAAATAATTTAGGAAGCATGTTTTCAAATAAACAGTCACTGAAATACATGGCACACAAATCAACTTGCTTTTCTTCCACCATAGATCTGAAGTCTTCCACAGCATCCTCTGTCCAGTCCTCACCAGCAGGCATGACACCCCCTAAGGTTCCCTCCAATAAACAACATGAAAGGTTTTTGAAGTTCTCAGGAAGGGTTCTTAATGTAGAGACATCAGCCACCTCCGCATTTCCATGGTCAATGTAAAAAACCTGTGGGCACACAAATATAAATTTTACCAGCTGCGTTTTTTAAAATGACAAGTCCTTGTGGCACAATTTTACTTTAGCTCATGAAAAAAATCCCCAACAGAGGTCAAATCATTCTAGTTTAAAAAACCCAACCCAGAGCAATGGTAACAATATATCAGGTAAGTCACTTCATTTCAGACACTACAAAATAGCCAATGTTTTCCTTAAATGCATTTCATCCAATATCATAAGCATACCACAATTGCCCAAATCAATACCTGGTCGGATTTCAGATAAAATCATCATACAAAATAAAGACATCATGGAGCATCTTATCTAACAGTTCTGTTGCTTCCCTCCCAGTATTTTTTTAATTGAAAACTAAAAAGTGCCTAAGTCATGGTTCTGAGTGGGGCTCTTCTCTCTTTCTTCCACCCCCCACCCCCCCCAAAAGACACTGACGGAGGTAGGTGCAGCAAACAGTAGGTGTTTTCAAGATCTACTCCTTTTAGATTACTTGTTTTGGATTTGAACTGCACCCAAAAACGTTTTCTGACACAAAATCCATACAGATATGTCTCAAGCTTGCAAAAGCCAAAAGCAGACCTAACAGGATAGCAGTCATTTAGTATGTGTAAAGGAAAGAGACCCACTGGTGGTGAGCCCAAATGACAGCAATTTTTTTTCATTTGGCAAATTAACAACAAATGAACATTTACTTCATTTGCAATAATTATAATTCACACATAAAACTCCCTGCACACACCTGGTATGACCCATCCTCATTGACAGCCTTCACACTGACCCTGTACCAGGACTCATCCTCATACAGAGCAGCACAGAAATCGCCTATCTCAAGACTTTCCACTGTCCCTTCCCCCTCTGGCAGTGAAGAGAAATGATCAAACATGGAGTCCATCATTGTGTCCAGTTCGGGACGCTTGCTGTCCAGCTGAAGATAAAACTTGGTAGGGCTGTCAACATATGACACGGTGACAGCAACTCTTTGCCCAGTGGTGACACTTTCACAGGTCTGAAAACAAGCAAGGACAGTTTAAAAATGTGGCATAAAAAAGCACTAGAGTAAATGTTAATTCAATCTCCACCAAGCATAGCACTATGAGCTCTATTACACACCAACACATACCCAATTAAAAAAAACCCCACTGAATGTGCTTCAGGGAATCAAGATTTATTATGGACATCTGTTACTTTAATAGCTTGAAGGGAAAAAAATATTTCAAAAATCTTTTCTTTTTTTTAACTCCTGGCATGGAAACCATAAGCACTTCAACATAAAACCCATCATAATCAGACCTGAACAACCCCCCCCCCCCCCCGAACGCACATTTTCTTTTTAGACTACAAAACCCTACTCTCAGCAAAGTTCTGACTACAACAACCCCCCGAGTAATGATACACCACTCACCCCAAGAGCATCACTGCTTTGGACACTGTTCACTTCCCCTTCCATTGCATCAGCAACAGCGGGGGCTGAAACTGCAGGTGCAGCGGATGTTTCTAGATCTTCCACAGCATCTGTGAACTCATCTTTTTCGTCACTATCATCCGACTTATCTGGATCTGAAGAAAGGGAGTGGGGTGGAAACAACAAATCTTTTACTTCAGGAAAAAGAAACAACAGGAGTGTGTGCAGTGTGAAACTCTAGACTGGATAAAATACCACCAAAAAATTAATAATAAATTTTAAAATGCAAAACTGCACTGTTCAAGCTATTTCATCTTTAATAATAAATAATCAGAATGCCACAAGTTCGTAAAAAACATCTTCCATTGTGAAATCCTCTATAATAATCCTTGTTACAATCAATGCTTATGCACTATTTATATAGACAAAATATATAGATCATTTAGGTGGACTGCCCTGATCCTGCATGTCATGACTAACCTTTGCTGAATGGGATCCCGACAAAAAAAGATCCAAAAATCATTCAAAATGGAACCACCCCCAAGTAGGAATCTGTGCAATAGTGAAGAGCCCAACCATTACACCAGATACCACTCTGCACAAAACATGCATTTAAGTTACATTTAATATTAGAAGCTATAATTGCAACTTGTCTGACATTTCTAATCATCACTTCTTTTGCATGTCAAAACCTCCAATGCAGTAATGATATATCCCAAATTCTGCAAGTCATCACATTGTGCAAGAAACCTGACACAGGAATCATCCGATACTGAATTAAAAACAACAACAACCACTCACTGTTAGACTGCTTTAATCCAAGAGAATCCAGTAGATTTTTCCCATCCAAGGTTACACTGACTAGGTGGATCTGGTTGTCCTGACTCACAAACTCGACCTTGACCTCTCTGTCCACCACCAGGTTTCTCAGCTGACCAGCCTGATCTTCAGTCAAACCTGATGACAAACCGCTCAATCGACACTTCGAGGCAAACGAAGGAGTGACCGACAACTTAGCAGCATCTGGTGTTGCTGCAAGCCGGTCTATTCCTAGGGTGTCAGTATTTCCGTAGTCAACGAACCGTACCAAGTACTGTCCATTCTCTGTACTCTGCTCCACAACTGCTCTGTACCACATGTCGTCCTCTGAGAACTTGGCACAAAGATTCATTCCAGCCCCAACATCACTCAAGCTAGAGCTCTCAGTGCCTGCCAGCTCCTCTTCCAGCTTGTCTGCCAGAGAGGCTAAGGCATCTTCCTGGGCTACCATCTGTACATAGAATGTGCCATCAGGATCTATGTGCGAGATGTAGGCACTGTCTCCACTGCTTTCATCTGAAACACCACACATATATGCTCTGGTTAAGATTCAGTTTTATAATAGTTACATTTACTTTTAGTATTAATAAGAGTTATAGCACTTACAATACAAATAGGTCAAATAAATGCAGAAAATTAGGTTTTGCCACAGAATAACATACAAAGAAAATAAGGAGGAGAGATAAGGATGATAGATGTTTAACAGGAAAGAAAGAGCAAACCACATCACAGTGCCGGACAACAACCCACTCCTGTAACATGCTGTCTTTTATGGAAAGAAAGAACAAGATACAACAAAAATATTAAACACACATACAATACCAATAAGTCAAACAGGCCTACAATGAAAAAAATACGAGTCGACAGAGCAAGTGAGCCTATTACAGGAACAGAGAAATACATAATACTCCCTCAAGATGAACAAAACCTGTCATTTCAAAAAGATCCTATTGGCCCAACTAAAACAATTGATACCTTAAAGTCATCTTTCCTTTTGCAGTTGGAGCACACAGAACTTTGTCATAAAAAAACAACAAGAAACAAGCAAAGCACCTTTAACTGCTATGACATTTTTCAATGCATTGTCATAAAATAAAAGTTTGACGATACAACAGTTGATTTAAAAGTCCATGGGCACTGCAAGAACCAGCCTTCCCACACTAAAAACCCAGTGTCCAGAAGACAACCTGCCTTCTTATACTAAAAACCTAGTGCCCAAGAAGAATTGGAACAAAAAGGTAACAAAAACAGTAAGTACATACCTTTGCTCTCCACTGCACCCGCCACGGTTTGCTCCTTCTCGGGTGAAGACTTGGTCGGACTGTCAGGGACCGGAGCATTCAGTCCCAGTAGGTCCAGCTCGATGCTGCGGGCCAGCGAGACTCGACACGGTTGCTCAGGGGTGAAAAACGTTGTGTTTAATACTTTGTCCTGGGTCATCTCGGTAAACTTGGCACGCAGATCCTCTGTCCAATTCTCAACTCCCTTCAGCCGGCACTCTATAGCAAGAGGTGGCCTCCTCAACAGCTCAGGCTGGGACGACTTCAGATCACAAACATCAACAGTTTTTACAAATCCATAATCAACACAGAATACACTAGCTGATTCCTGTGCAACTTGCTGTACTTTGCCTCTATACCAGGTTCCATCTTCTGTTGAAAAGCAACATGGCACACCTTCTTCACATGGCTCAAGCTTTACTAGACTGTTTGATTCATTTGCCTTCGAAACACTTCCAGAAATTTCCTGAAGTTCTTTATAATTCTTGAAAAGTTGAATGAAAAAGCGTCCATCATCTTCTATGTGGCTGACACCAGCAGGTGTCACCTCCTTGGGAATGAGTGGGCATCTATAGTTGTTGGATGGGCAGACCACTTCCTGCAGGTCTTGACCATCTGCTGCGGTAGCTGAGATGTTGAAGGGTGCAGTGGTGTTGAGAAACTTCACCGTAACCTGATGTTCTATTAAGTACTCTGAAAGTTTGCTCTGACTTTCGGCAGAGAGAGGCCCCACATCAAGGAATTGGCATTGGTAGGCCATAGGTGCTTGTGTCAACAGTTCTGAGGTAAGAGGTTTCACACCTGAAGATGCCACTGTATCTCCATTTCCATAGTCGACAAAAGTAACACTCAACTGTGTTCCGTCTGACTTAGATACAACAGCTCTGTACCAAGATGAATCCTCGGAGAACACAGCAGCACAAGATGCTCCTACTACTAGATTTGGATGCTTTTCCTTTATCTGCAGAGAGAGAAGTTGTTCGCTCATGGCTTCTAGAGCCTCTGTGTCACTTTCTAGCTGAATGAAAAAGAAGCCATCATTTCCTATGTGAGAAATGAAAGCTGTGTTTTCACCCTGAGGAGGAGTTTGCAAAAGGAACTCTTGCTTGGGGACAACAACTTTTGGCTGTGGGGGAGAACTGTTAACATTCAAAGATTTACCAGCACTTGAATCTAGTTTCTTCGGAGTGCTGGTGCCAAATCCACTTCTGGGAGACTTTGATCCTCCTGTGCCAAACCCAGACGGCTTTGGAGAGAGTTTCGGGGCTGGTGGAGCAATCTTTCCCGTCATGATGCTTAGCAAATCTCCGTCAGGAGTCTTAATGTCAACTTCATATGGTCTTACGTTAGTAGTGAAAGTCACTTCCAAATCTTTGTCCAGAGTGGCTGAGGCAAATTTCTCTGCTTGATCAACAGACCACGAAAGTCCCCTCAACTTGCAGGGGAAGGCTTGCACCGGGTACTGCAACAAATCTGGAAACAGAAACTTCAAGTCATATGGACTACACTGTGCAGTGTTCCCGTAATCAACGTATCTTACAAATATCTTGTTGCCGTCAGCCTCTTCCACCAGGCAGCGATACATACTTCCATCATCTGGAAACTTGCCACAGCACACAGTTCCTTTCATGGCAGTCTCCTTGAGCCTAGGTCCTCCGCCACCTTTATAGCTGCCAGCAAGGCGTTTTGACAAAAACAAGATGTCTCTTTCCATAGAGGGCAACTGAAGATAAAACGTGCCATCTTCGTCCATATGCACCAACAATGCACTCTCCGACTCCGCAGGTGGGTCTGGATATGTGAATGTTGTGTTATCAGCACCACTTGTACTGGAATCAGAGCTGGGTTTCCGTTCTCTTCTCCCAAATCCACCAGAATCCCTGTCCCCTAATCCACTTCCCCCCTCTCTATCTCCACGTCGTCCTCCACCAAAGCCAGCACCCCCATCCTTATTCCCTCCAAATCCTCTGTCTCTCCCTCCTCCAAAGCCACTCCCACCATCACTGTCCCCTCCACGGCGACCATCACTGTCCCCTCCACGGCGACCACCAAAACCTCGATCACCTCCACCTCTTCGCTGATCATCAAATCCACGATCAAGATCATTTTTCCTCGGACTCTTGCCAAAGCCGGAAGACCTCTCACCACCTCCAAACCCCCTGGAAGCACCACCAAAGCCACCCGCAGACCCATCAGTTGTCTCCAACTCACCCCAACCCCCATCATTCCCAGGACTCACTTTCTGGTCGGCCCAACTGCCAATTGGAAGAGGGCTTTGGGGTGATTGTACATGTCCGGCACTGACAAGCTGACTCACTACATCCTGACCGTCACGCTGTATTTTCACAGAGCTGGCTGTCACAAATGTACAGAACAGCTCTTGATCCATAAGCAGAGATTCAAAATACTCTTTCGCTGCCTCCGACCATGAACTCTCCTTAACGCCATCCAGTGTACACTGATATGCCATAATTGGCACTCTAGCTATTTCAGGGGTCAGCTGCTTCACATTGTTTAAACTGATGCTTTCCTCATTGCCGTAATCAACAAACAGCACTGTGCACTGATCACGCTGGACAGAGACAATCTTCCCCCTGTACCACTGGCTGTCTTCTGAATACAGAGCCACACAATACTGTCCCACTGCTGGGGATGCTATACATGGCTCAGAATCTGACACATACTTGACAGTAATGCTGTCCATGAGACTTCCAAGCTCCTCATCGATTCCAGCCTTCTGAAGGAAAAATTTGTCAGGGGAATCTATCACACTTGTATAAGCCTGTATAGTGGATCCAACAGGAACTCTGGGGGCAGGGATCAAGGTGGGGGCTCTTGAAGACAGCTGAGTTTCTGTAGATTTCAGCATTGTTGAGATGGGTATGTCACCTGCATAAAGTTCAACAACGGCAAGGTCTCCCTGCATCTGTAACACCTTGAATGTCAACTCTTTCTCAAGTGTGAGGTCTGTCAATGCCCGGGTCAGGTGGGCAGACTCTCCAGCAATTGGCAAGGAGCACTGAACAGCTTGTGTGGGGACGTCAAGGAACCTTGGTTCTGGCATGCAGACCACGTGGTGTGAGACAGTCTCCACGTTTCCATAATCAATAAAATGCACGTCGCAGGCCTGTGAGGAAGTGCTCAAAACACTAGCTCTGTACCATGCATCGTCTTCACTATACTGTGCAATGCACGCTTGGCCTACAGCTGGTCGCGAGACTGGAGTGCCTCCTGCATCAGAATAATGTGCATCCAGCTTGTCCATCAAAGCATCCAGTTTTGCATTGTTTTTCTTGAGCTGACACCAGAAACTCTGGGGAGAGTCCACATGGGTGACAGTGACAACTTCCGACTGTCCTTTCTGAACGGTGACATTATATGGAAACATGGGCAGCTGATTCTTGGTCTCAGCGGCCTGGCCAGTTGCATCAGCAACGACTGCCAGTGAAATAAGTTCCTGTCCCACGTCTTTACCATTCACAGAAAGCTGCACAAACTTGTGATTCTCTGACTCTCCAACAACCTTGCACTGACAACCATTCTCCGTCAACTTCTCCAGGAAATCCTTGGCATCCACCGACCATGTGTTGTCGTTTCGGAGCGGCCGGACTCCCCACAAGGTGCAGCGGAATGCCAGAGGGAAGACGGTGCCGAGCTGAGGGGTCACTTGGCGGAGCTCTGACTTAGGGATAAGATCAGAGTTACCATAGTCGATGAACAACACTCTAACCATGTCCTCAGACTCCTTCAGAACTAACCCCCTGTACCACTGCTGATCCTCTGAGAACCTTGCAACGACAAATGCTCCCGGAGCAGAGATTGCAGCAGGTCGTGGCTGTGAGTAATACTCTTGTATCTCGTTGGACAGTTTCTCAAGAAGAGATGAAGAATCAGCTCGCTGTACCCAAAAGTCCCCTGGGTTTACTATCCAGCTCAGGAATGTTTCTGCAGTTGCTCCCTCAGGCAAAACAGGACCTGATTCCTTAGATGTTAGGACTGTGGGACTTTTTTCAATATAACCAGGCATGTCGCTAGGACTGTTACTGTTGTTGTTGTTTAAATGCTTTGGTGGAGTAGTTGACTTGGCACCTGCAGACTTCTGGACTACCGGCTTCAAGAGAGATACAATATCCTTGTTTTCCTCTATATCCAACAGAGAGATCAGATGGGTATCTTGGTTTTTCCCCACCGTCTTCACTTCAAATTCTCTGTCAACGACTAGTTTTTCAAACTCTTCAATGACATCATCTCCCCATCCACGGCCGCCATTATCAAGATTGGCTAAACTGCATTTCACAGCTAAGGCAGGCAACTCTCGTTTGTCATTACTCAAGTCACAAATAGAAGCCAGATCTACACTTTCTGTGTTTCCATAATCAACAAAGTAGACACTTGCAGCTGTCTGCGAAACACTCTTGACGACTCCTCGGTACCAAGATTCATCTTCGTGGAATTTAGCTGCGCATATAGCCCCAGGAACTACTTTTTGCAGAGGCCTCAGCTCTTGGGTCATGTGACGTCGTGACAATTCTTCAGACAGCTCCACAATATCATTACTGTATTTGAGCTCTTGACACCAAAATAAGCCAGGATCTCTGACAAAGACAACTGTTCCTTCTGTCTTGTAGCCAAGTTGCCATTCTGCGCTCTTGAAGCCAGCTCCACCAGATGACTGACCAACTGATACCTGTAGGAGGATAGTAAACATTTATACGATCAACAAAAAGTACAGTTGAAACTGTCTAAGACGGCCACTCAATGTTGAGGAGAAAAGTGGCTGTCTTTCACTGTTTCAGTATAATGAAAAAAAAAAAAAAAATGTAAAGAAGGAAATGGGAAGTGGCTGTTTGTACAGGTGATGGTTTAATACAGGAGGCCGTTAGAGCCGGTTCGACTGTAACTGAGTTTACTCTGAGTGAAGAGAAGCAACTATTCTACCAATTATTTAGTGGCGTGAAAAAGCAAGAGACATACAGACAGCTAACAAAAGTAACAGAGATAAAAGCAATAAAGTACAACTTTCCAATGGGGGTGGGGGGGACAACAACAAACCAAAAAAACAACAAACCAGAAACAAAACATAAACAAACTGCTAAGCACATGCATGGGCAAACTGCAGCCCACTGGCCATATACGGCTTGAAAGTCAACCCAGTAACTAATAATGAACGTGGTTTGCTGTGAGTTGATAATAAACAAAACTGTCCCTCTTGGAAATTAAAATCAATAGTTTCCGCCCCAGTTAGAAATAAAAGATCTAATATTTCAACTTACGAAATGCCCATGAGTGACACCTGCAATAGTGTCACTTTTGAGAGCTCTGATATTTCAACTTATTTCACTAAATTTTTTCCTGCTTTGGTCCAGGAGATGGTTGAAACTGTCAGAGACGGCCACCCGTTGTTGAAAAGAAAAGTAGTTGTCTTAGACACATGGCTGTTTAACAGTGTTATTATAATGTAAAAAATACACATTGGAAAAGGAAGTGGCCGTTTGTACAAATGATTGTCTTTATACAGGTGGCCATTAGAACAAGTTCAAATGTATTTCGAATGACTAAATCTGGACCGTGACCTGGACACCTTTGCCCTTGCCTGACAAAGCCTAAACGACAGACTGATCCAAATTAATAAATGCAAAAGCAAGCTAAAAAAACCCAACAACAACAAACAAATAAAAATTGGCAGCATCTGACCTTCAGTCCACTCCCTGTGTCTCCTTGAACATTGGGGGCTCCAAACATTTGATTGAGACTCTGTCCTTCTCCATCATACATGTCCACCAGGAAGACATCATCTCTCTCTCTTTTCCCCCGAAATATTGCTTTGCATCTGAGTAAAAATACAAGTTAAAATTTTTTTTTTAAACAACAAAAACAAAAAACAACGAGAACACAAAACTTTCTTAAATATGTTGTTTATGAAAAATTGGGGAATGAGTAGAATAATGCCCCCTTCAACACAGTGGCATCAACTAAAAAGCAGGACCTGAAACCTCAATGAAGAATGAAATGTCTCACAGACAACTCCCCAAACAACTTTACAGCTAATATTCAAGAAGCATGGGAAAATGAGCAATCCCTCTGTGCCAATCATTACTGCATGTCTGTTATAGTAGACTCTGTTTTGGTGTTTTAGGGCGTTCGCAACTGCATAAGGTTATATGAGCACGCAGGGCACATAAAATATTTTCAGTTTGGTAGGAATTAATATTGAAACTTGCCCGGGTGGCGGCCAAAACCTACTCATCGATTTTGTACCACCAAGGGGAACTTGAACGTGTGCAATTTGCACATGGGACCTCCGAGATTTTTTTACCCTTATCTGAGAAGGCAAGGTGTTAGATCTTACCAGCCCGAAGATTAGAGGTATGGCAGAAAGACAGCAGTAAGAAAGCCAACGAGTAGAAGTAGAAAGGCTGCTGAAAGAGTTGGGAGCTCAAAGGAGGGGTAGGGGCAGAAAGTAGAGATGAAAGCAGATGCCAGAACATGGTTAGAGAGCAGGAAAGAAGAGGAAAGGAGAAAACTTTAGAGAACAAAATTTTCTGTTGCTGTCAGATTTCGAACCCACGACACTGAATGAGAGGCGAACACTGTAAGCTCTAAACCACGAGAGCCCCTACAGTAGAATGAGCTTTGAACAACCATGTGACAAACCAAAGCCCAAATAAATATAGCCACATTTAAAAGGAAAATAGATAACATCCCAAGCAAAAACTCTGATGGTAAACAGGACTGCCCACCCACCAGTATATATATATATATGTTTAAGTAATCAACAAATAGAACATTTGAGATTTTGTAATAATATGGTTATGGACAGTCTTCTTGTCTGGGGTATCAAGGACAAGGGTTGCAGTCAAGTATAAATGTGTTCGTTATATTTATTTAAAACATTGGAATCAGGGGCATTACAATCATATTATTGTAAAAACTGAACATAAAGCCAAACGATTCGACCAAATTCATGATGATGGGCAGCCCTGCGGAAAGTTAAAAAAAAGGGGTCAAATTCAAAGAGCACTTACTTTTTGTCAATCACAATATCCTCAAACTGAACCATCAACTCTGGAGGCCAATATCCCTGTTCACTGGTTACACCTGCAAGAGCACACCTAAAGTTCGAAGAAGAGAAAAAATTTGAATTTTTTTTTTACCAAGCACTAACCCAGAGCAAAGACCAAAGCCTGGCGGAATTCAAATGACCCTTATTAGGCAAGGTCAAATTAACCCACTTCCTATTAGAAGGGGCAGTATTAAACAATCGTTAAAAGTATTGATATTGAATACATCAACTAGGATTTTTAATAGTTACAATATGTGAAAGAGAAAATATTTAACACCCTTAAACTCAAAAGAGAAAAATAAAATCAATTACAACCAGTTCTGCCTTGAAAATTTAGCAACAACCAGTTCTGCCTTGAAAATTTAGCAACATCATGTCAACCTCAACAAACTGTCTTACATCTTTAACATCCGTCCCAGTGTAGCAAAACACCCACAAAGATGATTGTAATGCTGAGACAGGGAGAAATAGGGCCAAAAAATACTGAAGAGGAAAAAAAGCAAAAACAAACAATACACACACCAACAGTAATGTTTATAGATGTGTTTGTTTTCCAGCCACCAGAGGGGGAAAGTAAACAAACCTGTATGACTGCACTGGGTATTGCACAAGAGCAGGATCCAATTCTTTGATGCGCTCTCTTTCCAAATAATCTGTATTGCCATAATCAACAAAACGGACTTCTATCAGCCCATTTTGCATGACACCTGAAACCAGAATATGGCAATCAATTTGAACATCCAGCAAACAAGGTCAGAATAAAATAAAAATTATTTCAGTAAATACCCTTCATTGATAGACCTACACATTAGAACTTAATCTGGAGAAAAAAAGTGTCGAGAGATCATTTTATTCTACTAGTTATCATTATCTATTCAGATGTATGTATACATTTTTTTAAAAAGACTGCGGAGACTACCCGTAACTTGGAATAAATTTACCTATTTTGGTTACAATAATAATTTTTATTTGAACCACAAAATCATTTTCATATTGTTGGAAGAACAAAAACACAGCTGTGTGTGTTAAGTGAAATCTATGGCTCTTACTTGTTATAAAACGGAATTTAATTTTTGAGAAATGAGGTAAAAAAGAAATAAAGCGGCCTGTCGGAAGTGGCTATCGTAGGTGTTAACTCCATTATGTTTCAGTTTAGTTTTTGTAAAGTTTTACGACACTCGCAACAGCATATATGGTCATATGAGCGCCAAGGGGCGGATGTCAACAGAGAAGTCCAAACGGGGAATCAGGCTTACTCTGCTCACCTCTGTAGCGTCAACAGCACAAAGTCTACTTTGACTATCAAGGAACCCCGGAAATAGCAGTTCACAAGAGAGACAAACATACAAGAGAACTTAGAGGAAAAAATCACAATAGATTAAGGATGAGGAAAGAAAAAGCAGCAGTTCCCCCTATGTTGTTCTGGCACAGTATGAGCATGACATAGATAAATCAGCCCATTTACAATTCTACTGTGCAAAAGAACCTGTTAATATCCTCCATTTGGGAATGGCCTAAAGACAACTTCAGTCAGCAGCACTGCCCTGGTGGGCGGTTCAAAAATATCAACTTCTGATACTCACTGCACAGATAATTTATAAAAATGTGTTTTGAATGGTGACATACAAAAAGAGGCTGTTATAAAAATTTTTAAAAAGGAACCAAGATTGAAAACCATTAATACAATAGATTCCTTGATCCCCCCTTTCTTTAGTTAACTACGCGTTGCAACTTTCCTTATATAACAAAATAGTAAATATTTCTAACAAATCTGACAGGAATTTTGGGGCCTTTCATCATTCCCCCAAAAGCACATTTACAAGCCAACAAAGAGTAATATAGGTAGGGTTGGTGATTTTTTAAATAAAAATTTTTTAAAATTGATTTTTTAAAGATTACAAATTTTCTTTATCTGATTTTTTTAAATGTCGACACAGTTTAGGATTTTTGGTGGCTAAAAGTATGTTCTTGTAGTGCAAAATGCATTGTCTTTATTTTAACTAATGATTAATTTAAGCAACTGCAAAAGAAAGTCTTAATCTGCTATATCAGTGAATTATGGCTACTAATGAAAAATGAAGAAAATGTCAGTCTAAAAGGCAGGGGGGGAATTATGCACAGATAAACTTGCATTTTATTACAGTCTGTGTGTGTGTGCAAACGCTTGTTTTTGTCTAAAAAGAACAAGAATGCTTATTTCAATTATGAAAAAAAAAAGTAAATTGAATACGGTATTATTTTACAGTGACGGGGAAAAGCAGACTTTTAAGCATGAATATATTAGTCTACTAAACCTTATCTGTTTTATAAAACCAAGGAAAGGAATTCTGAATAGATGTAAAAACAGAATACATTTTTAAAAAAGTGATTTAAATCAGAGTTTTATTTTTAAAATCAAGTTGATTTAAATTTTTAAAAATCAACTGATTTAAATCAACCCAACCCTGATTTCAATTATGAAAAAAAAAGTAAATTGAATACTGTATTATTTATTCACAGTGACATGGGGGAAAGCAGACTTTTAAAACCTGATATATCTGTTTAATAAAACCAAGGAAAGGAATTCTGAAGGTTTAAATATATGTAAAAAACGAATACATTTTTAAAAAAGTGATTTAAATCACTGATTTTTATTTTAAAAATCAAGTTGACTAAAATTTTAAAAATAAAAAAAAACTGATTTAAATCAACCCAGCTCTGATTTTAATTATGGAAAAAAAGTAAATTGAATACTGTATTATTTTACTGTGAAAGGGGGTAAAGCAGACTTTTAAGCATGGTTATATTAGTCTACTAAACCTTACATCTGTTTTATGAAACCAAGGAAAGAAATTCTGAATGTTAAAATATGTAAAAACTGAATAAAAATTAATTTAAAAAAAAGTGATTTAAACCACTGATTTTTATTTAAAAAATCAAGTTGATTTAAATTTTTTAAAATCAACTGATTTAAATCAACCCAACCCTGAATATAGGAGAAGCCCTCTTTTTTGTTTTCCTTTGCACTTTGCTTGACACAAGTAAAGAAAACACACCTGTAATCTTAGCTCGATACCAGTTGTTATCATCAGTATATCTTGCAGCACAAAGAGCTCCAAGTTTGGTGGATCTAAGGCACTTCTCATCCTCATTGATGTCTCTGTATCGCTTCTCTAGGCTGTTGGTTATGTCATCAAGAATGGTTGAGCGACTTTCAATGTGCACAAAAAATAGTTCTGGGTGCGTCACATGTGTGGTAAAAATGTACTCCAGTGAACCGTCAGATATGGAATCCACCGGGTACTCCATACTTCCTTATTAAAATCAAGATTCCTTGTCTGGAGATGTGTCAAAACCTGAAAAGAAATTACAGAAACAAATGAACCACTGAAAAAAAATGTACATGTAACAGTCATGTTTTACTGTCCCTCAACGCTATTAAGATCATTTAAGAAGCGAGCTGCTAAGAACCTGCCTATCAGGGCCAACCCATGCAAAGAGGGATACAACATCCCTTCAGACAGACTGAGATGATACTTGATTAACACCCCCCCCCCCCCCCCCACTAAAATTTGACAGAGATGTGACAAAAGTGCATAATCCCGTATCCCTACACTGCATAGGTCTACACAGGTGAACTAGAAAAAGGCCCTTCTTCCTAGAGAAGTACCCTTTAATATGACACTACAACTTCGAAAACAATATTATTGTTCTGAAATCTGCTCAGTCTGACTAAACAGAATCTATAGTTATTTGTAAAAAATTTTTTTACCCCCCCCCCCTCTTGAAAAATCATTGGGCACTAAGGCAAACAAGAACTGGATCATCTGGCATCCCAAAACTTAACAGACGATTGAATAAAAGTTAGGGCGTAAGTGTCAAAAGTTTTTGTTTTTTTTTAGTAGAGGTATTACAGCGCTCGCAACTGCATACGGTCATATGCGCACCAGAAGATTAGAGGTGTTACAAAAGAGTAACAAACATAAAAAAGAAGAACCCCAGATAAGGACAATAGATGTATAATAGGAAAGAAGAGAAGCAAACCACACCAGAGCACCCGCCAACCACCCACGTTGAAAGTTGCAAATATATCCATGTTGCCTGATGTCCACAAAAGATGTATTTAACTATAGATAAAAGTCCAGGCTTGAAAAATCTAATAACTGCCTAACTAGGCTATTGATTTTAAAAAAGCAACAAAAAAAAACGTTATAGAGCCAGAATTTCAATTCACAATCCGTTCACAATATTATCAATAGAAGGCCTATTATTTTAAAAATTAAGACGACATAGGGTCCAGCTCTAACTCAAGTATATAAATATTTAGGGAAAGTTGGGGCAAATTTGGCCACGTGGCAACTTCGACAGTCTCAACCTAGCCTTGGCTTTTGTGAATCATTTGACCTAATGTCATGGAATTATCAAAGCCCACTTTTATTCGTTGCACACTTAATTCCATCTAAAAAATAAAATGTGCTTCCTTGGTCTCCACACTTGTTTCTAATTTTAGGCAAAAAGCTGCAGATTGGTGTAACAATACTTTGGTAGCCTCAGGTTCATTTCAATAAGAATTAGATCTAGAAATATTGATTTTTAAATTAATTTATGTGATTTACTTAAAACAATGGGGTGAGATTTTGGCGGCTGGTGCAAATTTGACAAGGCGAAACTGGGCAACCTCGACAGGGGGAGGGCCAATTTTGACTTACTCAGATTCGTTCCAGGTCAAGCCAAAATTCCAGCTTACAATCTCACGAAAGAGAATCACCTTTTACTACAGTTGGGTCAGGCTCGTTGTGTTGATGATAGAATAGATTTGTTCAAAAGTGTTGCTATGATGAGCTGTATCTAAGTGTGTATATATCTCCAAGCTCAATGAATGGTGACGCAACTTGCGTACGCTCAATAGAAGGGAAATGACGCAATCTAAACCCTAACATGACATCTCCCCTTTCAGATGTACACACACGATTTAATGAAGATTTGTAATTCCTATAGTTTTAGAATCCTTCAAGGATATGACCGATGAGGGATATAGATCTATCTGTGATTGTCAATATACCAATGTCTGAATAAAGTCAGATTTCCGCACTGTTCGTCCTTTGTATCTTTGGCAGTTTGTTGATTGGCACTGTTCATAATACTGCACTTTTCAGGATAAAATGACAATAAAAAGAATACGTCGATAAGTACACGAGCGTAACAGTTCTGGATATAGAAAAATTAGACGGAACTTGGCTGCCCCTGCGTCTTAGAACTTGGTCCGGACTTTGGCTTGGCTGTCGGCTCCGATGCTGGCTCGGCTGTGTCGTCTCGTCTTGGGACATCATACAGGGAACTGTGGGGGGGTCAAGTGGTTTTGGGACAAAGGGATGGTAGGGACGATGACCAATAACAGGAAAGGGTGCTCCTGGGAGGGGACTGTTGGCGGTCTGTATATCGGCATCCTGTAGAAACTGGGCCCTCTTCAGGTGACATCTGTTTCTGCGCAGGACTCCTGTCTGTGAGCGTAGAATGTAGGATCTCGGTGAGCTTTCTTCGATGATAGTCGATGGGCTGTGCCATTTTCTTGTTGTGGTCAAGTTAGGTCTAGGACCTTGTCCCCCGGCAGTAGTGTGACTGCCGCGTCCGATCGGTCCATGTAGCGATCGAGGGTCTCATTGCGTACGGCACACCCTCTGGGGGTGTGGCAGGTTTAGTTAGCGCATCACCATTTGTCAAAATATCTAGTCAAGGAGTGCCGTTCGACACGACCTATTGGTGAAGGCAAGGCAAGGCTATGTGCAAAAATTAACTTACTGTCATTCTGTTGTGAACTGCCAGTTGCAGACGAGACTTACCAGATCTAGATTAGTCGGTCACGCATAAGGAGACACTTTTGTCGCGACTGAAAATTTGTCTGCGATGTAGTCCATATAATATAAGGATAGAATCTAGATCTAGATCTAGATCTACGCTACACACCTCGCAACTGATTGTGCGCGACTAAACTCGCGTCGCGCAAGGATATAAAGGCTTAGACTAGAATCTAGATCAATGTATTACGTCATGTCATGTATGAAATTCGGCTTCAGAAACAGAGGCAGCATAATTGTCATTGCAATTGAAACAGAATCCAGTCTCTCCTCACTCTAGATTTAGATCTAGATTAGATCTAGATATCTAGATCTAGATCTACTCTCAAAGACTAAAGTAAAGACTAATACGGGGTGCCCACTACGGCTGGATCGGGCCGATCGCTGAAACTGAAAACAAACACGTTTGTTTTTGAGGAGATCGAGTTGGGCGATCCGCCGTAGTGGTCACTGTGTAACTCAAGAATCTTTGAATCCAAATTGATCAGAGCCAAGCCCATGCACAAATAAATTGCACAAAAATCATTACCTGCAGTGCTGCAGCTTACATTTGAGCCTCAAGACGTCTAAGAAGGATTAAACACAACTGCTTGTAAAATCAACGTAGACCTAATATCTAGATCTAGAATCTAGACTTTAGATCTAGACTCCAGGCTATTCTGCACAATCAAATCGTCGCTTGGTCTTGAAACGGGGTCGGAAGGACTTAAGGGAAAGCAATGCAATCCAGTATCGATAACAGGTTGTCCATTTAAATGCCAGTTATCACGAGAGCTACACTCTATGTCAAAGTTCATAAAATATAAGCAAGATTGAAGAAACAATCAAAAAGAACTCGTGGCTGAGTCAAGACAGGGTAACAAAAAACGCCAAAGTATAATACTTAACATGTCGACGACTGCAATTTACCTTTGGTTGAAAGCCATCGAACAGTCGTCTCTCGTCGGCAGTCGGCAGCAGTCGACAACACTCGTGGGAAAATGGCTTACTTCCCGCCATTTGCGGGAGAGCCTATTAGGCCTATTTGTCAGGGGTGGGAGCTTCAGCGTTACTTGTTAGATCTAGACCTAACCTAAGTCAACTTTGCACATTATAATTATTCTTGTGATTCAAAAGCGGAGAAAGACATGTAATATCCATATCCAAGACAAACAAGCAGTTTTTAGAAAAATAAAAGACTTTAGAGGTTTATTTGCATTTTATAGAGAATTAACATTGGGCTCATTCATATCCTTAACCCCTCAGATCCATAATTTTACTGTGGGCTCGAGGTCAAAGGCTGCTTCGTGAACCTGGCGACCTCAAGTGTCAAGTCAAAACAGAACACGTTGAAAAACGAAAGTAGGGTAGGCTAGTCCTTGCCTGAAAATCAACAATCAGCAGGTGTCGATTTGGGAACAGAGGTAGCAACATATTTGTTCAAGCTATTTTGTTATGTAATTGTTATTCTTGATCGGTCTTCTACGAGCTCCGTAGCGGAGTAGCCGTAAAGGCAACCACTTTAGCCTTTTCCCAAGGAGTACTATACAGTACTCCTTGCCTTTTCCTTATTATTCCCATTCGGTCTGTACAGAATGAGAACGTGTTTATCGTTTATCGATGAAGAAGGGAAGGGCAGGGGTGTCGAGGTCCAAAAAATAAGTAGATCTAGAGAAATCTAGATCTATCTAGATCTAGATTTAGATCTAGAGTCTAGATCTAGATCTAGATCTACCTGTATAAAAGCAGGCACACACACATTTTACTGACACTCACACACTCACACACACACACGCGTGCACGCGCGCACACACACACGCGCGTGCGCGCGCGCACACACACTCTCTCTCTCTCTCT
>NW_004797521.1:362790-368112 GCF_000002075.1 Aplysia californica | reverse complement strand
CCCCTCTCTCTCTCTCTCTCTCTGCTTCCCTCTCTCAATTCTTAGTCTTACTTTACTTTTACTTTCATCAGCCAATTATACCCTTTTGGGTGTCGCGGGAAGAAAGAGGCGTATCCCTGCCACCAGCCGGAGAGCTTGGGTTAGGGGGATGCCGTGCGTTGTTAATGTTTCCCTGACTCACTCTATCCAGGTCTTTTTCGGTCGCCCTCTAGCCTTGTTGCAATCGAATGTTTTTTTTTAATGTAGGCATGTTGTGCTGGGTGGTGTGTTGATAATCGTATGATGTCCTAGTCATCCTGATGAAATAAGATTTTTATACGATACGTTATTTTATGCTTCTACAATCACATATTTTTTTTCAAATCATGATGTTTAACCATTTTTTTAAAGAGAAGATGGCACGATTTGTTCAAGGAGGACAACCAGTTACTGAACAGAGCAATGAACTTACTACAGACATTGATACAGCATCTCCCCGAGGTAATGAATGAATCGAATGGGCCCAAAGATTGTACAATACAAGTAACAAGGTTGTTTACTCCTCTGTTTGATATATATGCTAAAAAAAGGAAATGTCCTCAGTTTTATCTATGGCTGTATTTATAATTTATTATATCAGTGTCCTTGGGGTATTAATTTTTAGAGAGTGGTGTATCTTGTTTTCAAAGAGTAGGTGCAAAGATTGTACTGCCCTTGGGCTGGTGCCCTAGCTTTTGTCTAATCATATCTTGTTGAGTTGTAGTGGGTTCAGTTCCTTGTAAGTTGTTCCCTAATTTAAAGATTGCACTCTACATAATGATTCCTTCTGTCAAAAAAAAGCATCCTCTGTAAACTGTAACCCATTAACAATAATATTATATGGATGTCGCGTCACCATCAGAGCTGATGAAGATTTCTTGAATTGTCACGCAAATCGAAGTAAAGTTTCTTTTTGTACATGCAATCTTTGCAGTTACTCTCTCTATCTTATCTCTGAGAAGAAAATAAGTACAGACAGTTGAAAGTTGTAAAGGCCGGGAATTATAAAATACACCTATTTATAAACTGTTGTCTTTGTGCCTTTTCTTTTTTAGGTATAGTTAAAATTCTTCATGCATGTGACAAAGAAATCTTCAAAGGTTGGAAAGATAGTAAGGTAAGTCAGTTTCTTTGACTTTGAGAGATATTGATCTCAAATATGAGAAAGGGTGTATTTGTCTAAAAACGATTATTATTGCATTTAACCATAATTTGAAATCTGAGTATAACCGTTTTAATAAGGAACGGTTAGTGAAAAAGATTTTGTTTTGTTTTGATTGTTGTAGATAATGGTTTTCCTTTCTCAGTATCTTTAATTTTTGGCAACAATGCAAAGTAAATGCCAATATTGAATCTCTTACTCGTTTATTGCTTCACAGATCTTTAACACCCATCTATAAGGAAATTATGTAGGTCATGTCTTTATTATTTTTTGTATTTCATATTTTTTACAGGGCATAAACAATGACGTGATCTTGGACAAAGTGGTTAAAATTGCACTGAAGATAAAGGAAGTCTTGAAGGTATGTATGTTAGAAAGATTTGTATCATACCTTGAGGCTGCTATAACATTGATGGAAACAAGCTTTAAGTTGAAATTCCGGAGTTTTATTTACTGGATTTAAATGTTAAAAGTCAAGTGAAAGGCAGCAGAACCCCCCCCCCCCCCCCCCACTATCATGATGTACTTTTTTCTATGACATTGTTAGCACAAGTGCCGATCAGTGGCTCAGAAAAGTTTATGACAAGTATAACCAGTAAGACACTGAGATAAAATAATCATTGCCGGAAGAACAGAAGAAGATGAAGAGCATCATATCGGTGGAGGTGCAGGGAGATGTCAAGAAACTTGGCAACAACTTAAAGTTAGAGAGGTGCACATCAACAAATTGCATGGTTTTTCCTCCTTTTTTTTCTAGATAAGTTCAGACCTGTTTTAATTTCAACGATTATACATTTCAAGATTCATCCCTTCTCTGTTTGTGATACTGAAGAAAAACTTCATCAGTAGTCCTGGTTGCTACATCAACAAATGTATATTATTGTCTTTCAGATATGTACTATCATTACTGAGTTGCATAGGCGGCCAAAGTGACAGACTTTCACAAATGATATGTAGGTCCTATAGATTCTGTTTTTGACAGAGGGAATCGTCTTGTACAGTGCAATCTTTGTTATCCAATATTAACAGAAGTTTTGAATTCAAATTTGTTAGAGATGAACTTGAAGGTGGAGTAACTTCTTTGTGTTCTTAATATCATATATTGCAAAGAGGTTAAATTACTAACTTTTTTGCATATGCTTTTGTTTCTTTTTTTTTTCCTTTTTAACATGCCAGAAAACATCATTAAGGGCTTAAACAATGTTTTGATGCCTGTTTCAGATTTGAGAATGTGAAAAAATTATTAGGGAGAAATTTAATAGCTGTTATCAACTTGCTATTGTTTCAGGACCCTTCTAGTGGGGCAGTTGTCATTACAGGCTGTGGTACCTCAGGGAGACTGGCTTTCCTGACTGCAGTGAGTTGATTTTATGTTCTTGGTTTTGTTGTAACTTTTTTGTTATTTGGGCTTCAGCAGGAGAGATTGGGAGAAGGGGGAAGGGGGGGGGGAGAAGGATCATAGAATAAATTATTTCATAATAATAAAGACGTTGACATTAAATAAGCATGGTGGAAAGATATTACATGAGGGAGAAGAAGGTTTGAGTAACAAGGAGCTCTTAGTTCTTACGTTCATATGGGATATTTTCATTCTTTTCCTTATTTAGTTATCATTACAAAAAAGGGGTGGGACACTTATTTTACTTATTGCACTTTTTTACGCACAGGCCTTGGTAAAGTTTTTCTAATTCTATATACACATTTCTAATAAAAATTTCCTATTTACAGAGGACCTTCAATAGATACCTGACATCTCGTGGAAAGGAGCCTTGTTTTCAGTACATCATTTCTGGAGAAGATAAGTAAGGCTCCACAACTTTCTCCTTTGTGACATGTATTTCCTGATTTATTAGTAGACTGTTCATGAATTATAAACCATTTGTAGTTGATAATGTAAGAAAGAAATAGTTACAGCAATCATGACACAAATATAATGGAATGATTAATGTTACTGTTCTGCATATCAAAATTATTTTGGTAAAGTAGTTTTATTTTTTTAGTTTTTAGAAGAGTAGACAAGAGAAGTACTCCATAAGTTCTTATTTTCGTAGTAACATAATTTGTACTCTGTAAGTTCTCATTTTTATAGAAACGTTTCACTTTTGCTCTCATCTTCACAGATTTAAATGAAGGTACAGCATTGTTTTTATGACCGAAAAATGATTACTATCAAATTATTCCTTGGGAGATCTTATTGATGTTTAAAGAGATAATCTGTTAGTAATAGTTCCTTGTCTGATGTTTTGTTTATCGCAGTTACTCTTTTTATATACTCTGTACTCTGCTTACCACCCTTGAAGCTTCTAGATCCTGATTCTATTGGGTTTTTTATTTTGGTATAATGCTGTTTTACCTTTCAATCTTGATTGCAAACTTAGTGAGGAATATCTGAAAAAGACCAAACTGTTTGTAATTACTTATGAAATGGAAATACAAGCGACAGATGTGAATGCTGAAAATGCAATTTTGCTATTATTTTTGCGTAGGTTTGTTTCTTGCTGAAGAAGAAATAGGCTGTCTACCTCAGCAGCCATCATGAATGAAACAACTTATGATATTAGTGAGTCCATATACTAGTTTGTCTCATAAGAATATATTCAGTTTTGAACCCAGTTCAGTGACAAAAATGTTACTTTGAAAAGTACTGAAGTGTACCACCGAATTTCAATAATTTACCATGTTTTTTTTTTAAAAAACAGGGCCTTATTCACTTCGCAAGAATTGGCTGAGGATGATCCCATTTTCGGAGCTCAAGCTCTAGAGAAGGTCTTGTAAATTGTGTTTATTTTCTTCTATACGTGTAAATTTAGATAAATTTCACTCTCCATATTATTTTGTACATTTTATTTTGCTTATTTTTGTTAAAGTTGATTACTTGATTACTTGATCCTGGGAACAACATCATAGCACTCCGGGCACTGCTATACGTGCTCCGCTCCCCGCTCCTATATCCACCTCAGAGTCCTTCTGCTGATCGTTCCGGTGTTCATTTGGTTAATAGCCCGTCTTTCCATCCCCAGTACCATGCTGGTTCTGCCACTTCCTCTGAAGACACCCTGTTCTTCAAGTCGTAAGATTGGTGAATAGTCAAGCTCAATCTTCTCATCTTCAAGTGTGGTGGCAAGGGCCTTCACGACATCATTTTTGTCCATTTTAATGTCAGTATTGATAGGTGCATTGGTCGCCAGTTTGTCTGCTCGTTCATTTCCCACCACACTCATATATGGCTTGGAGCATAGATCCATGTTATTTTTCTCAGTCTGCTTTCTTCTATGCTTTGCAGCCACTCTTTTCTCAGCATCCACTTATTGACTTTCTGCAATATGTTTTGAGAGTCAGTGACAATGACAGCATGTCTGGCAGAACGCAAGCTCTCTTTTAGTCATTCGAATGCTTTTGTAACTGCCTCTACCTCCATTCTTGTGCTTGAAGTCATTTTGCTGCATCCACCAGATGATTTTTTAATTATGTGGCCATCTTTATGTACAGCAAAACCCCAACCACTTTTCACCCCACGTTTCAGAGAACCATCAGTGTATATTACTGGATCCAGGGGCCTGGAGTATTCCCCGACAATCTGTCTTACTTCCAACTCTGCTGTTCCTGCCACCTCCAGTACATCTCCCTTCTTTACACCAATGATGTCTCTTGTCGAATCGTGTGCAGCCTCTTGTGACACTTGAATCCACTCACTGCCATCGTTTATATCGGGGAACTCACCCACCTTCTTTACAGCCTCTTCTGCCTGTGCCATCCAAGATTGACCTCCCTTTAGTCGTGTCCCGCTGTCCTGCTTGATCACTGGGTGAAGTGGGTGTCCTTCCATTTCCATAACTTTCAGGTACATCTTAGCCTGAGCTAATTTGTGTCTTACTCATATACTGGAGAGTCCAAGTATGTGTCTTAGACAAACAATTGGAGTGTCTCTGTTAAGGGCTTAACTTATTTCTTCCCCCATTTATGTCTGTGAGTGTTTTAACTGGATACTCCTTGTGAATTCTACCACTGTAGACAAAATTTAGTTTTATGCATTTCTATTGTATACCAGGGAAATATTGACTCAAGAAAGGAAGTTGAAAGAGCTGTTTCTAGAGTGCTGACACCAGAAATGTATGCAAACTACGAGGATGTGATATCTACAG
>NW_004797521.1:357911-362690 GCF_000002075.1 Aplysia californica | reverse complement strand
ACAGCTGGTTGATACCAATCCCCAAACCAGGAAAAGACCACTCGGCTCTCAGTAGTTACAGGATGATAGCCATGCAGAACACCTATGAGAAAATTTTGGAAAAGATAGTTGCCGGACGAATATCGGCACACTTGGAGAGGAAGTCCCTGCTGCCAAATGAGCTTGGCAGCTATAGACCCCATCGAGAAACCTCAGTGAATGCGGCTGTCATGGCGTACGACATCTATGAAGGCTTTCAGCAGCGGAAGGAAACAGTTGTGACGGCACTTGACCTTGAGGATGCTTACAACCGAGTCAGCTATAAACGTTTGATCGACCGCCTCCTGGAATTTGATGCGGACATATGGCTGGTGAGGTGGGTAGCAGTAGCCCTGATGGAGAGAAAAATGGCCTTGAGACTGGGTGAATGGACTTCAGATCCGGTATCAATTGCTCCAGGACTGTCCCAAGGATCCCCCCTCTCTCCTGTGCTTTTCAATGTGTACACTGCACAAGTAACAATGCATCAGAAAGAATCTGGACGTGTCCTGAGCTTTGCGGATGACATAATGGCATACGAGCACGGAGATGACAGACTTCAGATGGCAAGGAACATGGACTTCACTCAGTTGTAAAATGGTGCGACCAAAATGAAGCAGTCATCAATCCTTCAAAGGCGCAGGTACTTTGGTGTTCCCTCAACAACAGGATTGTCCAAGACATAACTCCACCAATCCCTTGCAACTATGAGATTATCAACAGACAGATAGAGCTGAAGTATCTGGGAATCCTCTTCGACAGGTAGTTGTCCTTCAACAAGCATGTGAATCATGTGGTAACAAAGGCCAAACAAGGTGTTGGTGCAATCAAGACCATGGCGGTCGCTCTGATTCCGCAAAGAGTGCTCTTCCTGATGTTGCAGCTGGTCGTCCTGTCTGTCATTGATTACGGATTGGGCTGTCTCACGCTGTTCGACACACAGATCGCAAAGCTGGATCGAGTGCAGAATGGGGCAATGAGAGCAGTTCTGGGCTGCACCAAGGACACTCCAATATTGTGCGTGCGCTACTTGCTAGGTTTAAGTGGCATCAGAGTACGCCATAGGATAGCTCAGGCAAAGATGTATCTCAGTGTAATGGGCAAGAAGGATCATCCACTTCACAAAGCACTTCATGACAACAAGAGAGTCAGAATCAGGAGAGGAAAATCTTGGATGGCGGAAGCAGAGGATTCCCTGAGAACCATCTGTGTACCTGAGAGCCTACCACTAGGCGAAGAATGGGAACAGGTGGCCGGAGAATACAGGGACCTCACCAAGGTCAAAATAAGCTTGGGCAGAGACAGAAGAAATATTGCGGCTGCCATCAACGAGAGCGATATCAACGAGATTGTTGACACAAACTCAAAAGCAGGGGATCCTATAATTTATACAGATGGTTCAGTGAAAAGAGATAGCCAGAGAAGTGGATGAGGATTTGTTGCATTCGCCAACAATAAAATCATACACAGTGCATCTGGAGCCTGCAGCAGGGCTACATCAAGTATGCGTATGGAAATTGAAGCCATCACGAAAGCACTTGATTGGATGATCCAAGATCGCCCCCACACAACCCATGCTGTTCTTATCACTGATTCCATGTGTACCCTCAGAAGGATCGAAAAAGGTTTCCTGACAACAGAATGGACTCAAGCTATTGAACCATCGCCTATACGATCGCTCACATGGATTTTCTGCCCTGGCCATTCAGGTGTTAGAGGAAATGAAAGGGCCGACAGATTGGCTGGTGAGGCCACCTTAGTTGACAATACGGTTCAACCAGATAGAGTCGAGATCCTGAAATGTCTCTCTCGCCAGCTGATTGAGGAGGAGGATAGGGAGGCAGAGGCCAGTACTGCCGTGGAGATGATGATGCTTTTGGGAATAAAAAAAAGGAAGTGGAAAATCTGGCATCCTTGCAGGAAAGAACAGAAGAATGTTCAACCAGATGTGCACTGGCACAATCAGTAGAAGGACTCTCGGCAACATTTGGAGAGAGCAATTGAGCATCAATGGACATGTCCGGAGTGCAGGGATGTTGCTTCCTGAAACAAGAACAAGAACAATCGTATACAGTCTGTTTTATACTGAATTGATTTAATTTATTATGACCAGGTTTAGCCATGTGCCTTTTCAATTTCTTTGATAGTGTTTCATTCAGTTGTTTGATATTTGTTTCAATTCATCTCATCATGGGTCGAGTTCTCATTTTGTGAGTACATTTTGACAGTCAATCCTGCTCTAACGGCCACTTGTATAAGACAATCACCTGTACAAATGGCCACAACTTTTTTCCTCCCTTGTGTATTTTTTACATTGAAATGACACCCTAAGACAGCCACCTGCCCAAGACAACCACTTTTCCCCTTGACAATGAGTGGTTGTCGCAGACAATTTTGACTAGTTCCTCAAGGTTAACTTCAATAATCCATTTCAGTCCAGTTAATTTTTGAGAATGCTCTTTGTGGGGTAAATATAGTTTTTAGAAAATATTCCTTGTTTCATTGGTACACAATTCCATTGGAAGAGAAGGAAGAGCCAGAATTTGGAAATTTCAAGCATACAGCTAGAAATGATGCTATTTCATACCATTTATTTTACTTATGTCCCGCAGTGTTTTGATTTCCAGGATACTTTGCAACTACATCAGTCGAAATTATCTAAGAAGGCCACCAATTGTTGAGGAGAAAAGTAGCCATCTTAGGCAGGTGTACGTATTACACAGTGCCATTATTCATTACAATGTTTTTAAAAAATGCACGTTGAGAAATAGAAGTGGCCGTTTGAGCAGGTGATTGTCTTGTACAGGAGCTCGTTAGAGCAGGTTCAACTGAATTACCACTTTTTCTCCTCAGACTATTCAAGGCAAATCTAAGGTAGTTGTCATTGGAGTAACCTGTGGCCTGTCTGCGCCCTTTGTTGCTGGACAGTTGGACTACTGTCTTAGCCACAGGGACGTGTGCACACCAGTGCTCCTGGGCTTTAACCCTTCACACATGGCCAGGTGAGGAGCACGCTTATGCATGCCTCTATTGTTGTTGTTGTTTTGTTCCAGTTTCTGAAGAAGATATGCTAGGCCAAAGAGCTCGACCTCAGATGGCTGCTGGATCAGAGAAATGAAATGAAGATGGAATGGCAAAGTTGCTGTTGTTGATGTTACCATTATTATTAATGTATTTATTGTTTTCAAGCATATTTTCATACTGTATTTCATTTTGTACTTACAAATTTTGATTTTATTATCTGTTTAGGGTAACAGTATTAATTAAGTTTGTTCTTTTTTACTGGACAAATATTGTTGTTTTCCTGTACAACTATTGTGAGAGTCTTTTTCCATTTTAATCTTGATGGCTGCTTTCTTAAACTAAGTTTGTCATCCTACCATTTGGAGTAAGAAAATCTTAGCACTGTTGAAAATTTATGTTTTGCATTATACAGCTTTCTTTGAGTTTGTTTACTTTCCATTGTTGCTTTGAGCATTTAAGTAACCTTGGTTGAGCTCTCCATGTATGGTAAGAAAAAGAATCTCTAGTTGGTACTTTTATTATATCATTGATCAGAGTGTCCCTCTTTTTTACTTGGTCTTTGTTTTGTTTTCCAGAAATATAGACATTCAAAATTGGAACAAAACCTTTTTAGATGGTGAGTTCATTGAAGGTGCTCTGTGATGTGATCTTATGAACCAAAGAAATGTCTGTCTGACAATTCCCTTGACTTGTGTATCCTTCGAACAATCTTAAAATGAAATGTATGTTAGGTTACTGTAGACATAAGGAATAATTTCATTGGATTCACATTGGAGTAGATAAGTTGTAATGTATTGTGCCTTGACGTACTAGAAAGTGCTGTGTTTAGAGGATGTAGAGGAAGTTTCATGAAAGAATCAATAATAGAAGGTCAAGTTATTGGTCACATAAAAACGAAGTAAGGCTTGACCATATCTCACAAGCACAAATAATGTTTCTTTAGTGGAGCCCAGATTAACCTTACTATTGAAATTCTTTTTTTGTAAAATTCCTCATTATTATCTGTAAATGTACTTATTTCTTTTTTTTGTTTTTAAATTAAAATCTGATTTGTTGGTAGATTTTAATCAATTACTTTTCTTTTTCTTTATCTGTAGTTGTAAAACAAATGGAAAAGGCAGAAAAGTCAGGGGCAGGATTTATTCTCAACCCTGTCATTGGGGTGAGTAATTGTGCTGACTTTTTGTTTTGTTGATGTGGTTAGAGAATAATTTTATGTTCTTACAACTAATGTCCTTATTATACAGTAAGTTGTGGGACTTTTAATTACTATTCTGCTAACTTGTGTACATGAATACTCCTTCTTAAAAATTTTTCTTCTCTCCATTTTTTATTCTCTTAGTCTTTCATAATCTTTTTTACTCCTTTCTTGGCCACTTCCTCTGGTCTCAACAATTATTTTAATCAATTTATAGTAGTTCTTTGTTCATCTTTCCATGTCATCATTATACCCTTAAAAGGATAGACATTTAGACATTCTTAATGATATGCTTACATTTACATCATTACCCTATCTCCCCCCCACCCCCACTCCCATTCACTAAACCCTCCCAACCTGCTTTCTCCCTCTCCCCTCCCCTCATACCGTAATCTCTCATTCGATACCCCCTCCCCTGCTTTTCAAACACACTGACACACACACACACACACACACACACACATATATATCCCGCCACCCCTCTGTGCCCACCCCTATGTCATTATTATCTCCCTATTCCCCCACATCTCCTTGTCTCT
>NW_004797521.1:326838-357811 GCF_000002075.1 Aplysia californica | reverse complement strand
CCCCCACCCCAACCCCTTCCTCTTCATACCCCTATCCCTCTGTCCTGTCTGTCCCCACTCCCTTGTCACGACCCCCTGCCCAGCAACCTATCTACCAAATTATTTCTATTGACCCCAGCCCGAGCCTATCACAGGCTCCTCCAGGATGAAGTCTGGCAGCACCACCAGAATCCTGCTGGAGACTTTGTCCATTGCTGCCCTGGAAGACTACTCCAGAGCAACGTGAGCTGCCCATAGTCCCATGGTTGTTGTTGTTCTCGATATTGATGTTGTTATTGTTGTATTTATTGGGACTTTTTGTTGTTTTCTGTTTTGTTTTCTTTGATATTGTGGGTGGTTGGCGGGTGCTCTGGTTTGGTTTGCCTCTTCTTTCCTATCAAACATCTATCGTTCTTATCTCCCCTTCTTCTATTTTATGTTTGTTACTCTCTTGTACCACCTCTAATCTTCTGGCGCCCATATGACCTTATGCAGTTGCGAGCACCATAAAACCTCTAATAAAACTAACTTTGATATTGGATGGGGAAGTGTTTGTTTTTTATGGTGTAGATTCTACTGTATGAATGTGCAGGTAGGTGGAGGACACTACTTGTAGATCTTTTTCTTTTCCTTTCCCTTTGCAGTTTCTGTCTGTCTACTGTAGTCTACTTTTCCCCTGCACTACATAACAGCTATGATGCGGATGTGCTTCTCTTTACCTCAACTGTGTGGACACAGCCTATTGCTTTGTGCTTTCTTGATGCAGCCAGATGCTGTTTTCTGGAGAATAATCAGTGCAGTGAAGAAGAAAAAGATGAGCAATACTAGTTTGGTCTATAAGCCGCAACATTTTCCCTTACCTTTAAATCCTGTTGAGTAGGTGGTTGGCGAGTGCTCTGGTGTGGTTGCTCCTTCTTTCCTATCCAACAGCTATCGTCCTGATCTCTCCACCTTCTTTTTTGTGTTTGTCCCTCTCTTCTTGTAACACCTCTAATCTTCGGCATTTATTTGACCTTATCGTGTTGCAAGTGCCGTAAAACTCTTACTAAAACTGAAACTTTCTCTTTTCCTTTCTCTTTGCAGTTTCTGTCTGTTTGTCTACTTTTTCTCTGCACTACATAACAGTTATGATGCGGATGTGCTTCTCTTTACCTCAACTGTGTGGACTCAGCCTATTGCTTTATGCTTTCGTGATGCAGCCAGATGCTGTTTTTTCTCGTAAACTGGTTTATATGTTTTAGTGAATAATCAGTGCAAAGAAGTAAAAAAGATAAGTAATACTAGTTTAGTCTATAAGTCGCAACATTTTCCTTTACCTTTAAATCCCGTTGAGTGGGTGATTGGCGAGTGCTCTGGTGTGGTTTGTTCCTTCTTTCCTATCCAACAGCTATCATCCTGATCTCTTCTCCTTCTTTTTTGTGTTTGTTACTCTCTTGTAACACCTCTAATCTTTGGCACTTATAATATATGACCTTATTGTGTTATAAGTGCCGTAAAACTCTTACTAAAACTAAAAATTCCTGTGATTTATGCGGTGATGTGGCTTATTTGTGGATTTTCCCAACTGCAAAAGAGTCCCTTCCTGGTCTTTTCTCAGCTCCATGTTAACTTTTCATGTCCACACTCAATGTTAAAATGTTGGCTCCAGAGTGTTAACTGTTCACATTGTTACTGTGCTAACTGCTCTCATTGTACCGAAAATGGCATAGGAAGCACTACTCAATCTGTTCAACTTCGACACTGAACTGTCCCCGCAGATTTATGCAAAAAAATTTAAAAATTATGCAAACTGAGCCCAAAAATATGAAATTATGTGATTCTGTTAATTTTAACAAAGAATGATAAAGGAAAATAATCAGAAATTATGCAAAAAATGATCAAATTTTGTTAAATTGTGCAGAGTGCATAAAACCACGGGGACAGACTGAAGAAGATTTCAGCGAACAAAATGATGATAATGTTGAATAAATAATGTGATTTACACATCTGTGTTGTGTAATCTACTGCAGTTTATAAACCAGTGCGGCTTATTTGTGAGAAAAACTAAAACTTTTAGAAAATTTTGTGGGCGTGGTTTCTATACAGGTGCGCTCAATAGCCTGAACTTTACAGTATACATTTTTCAAATATGCATGTTTGTACGTGTTCATGTTGTCTTTTTTTCCCTTCGCAGAGAGGGAGAAGGGGAAATGGGGATTGATATAAGAGGATGAAGAGATAAGATAATAACCTTTAAGGTTTGCTTTAATTTCTTTTATATTTTGTATTGTTAAAATAATTAATTGCTTTTGCTCGTTCTACAATCTTGAGTCTCTGTCGTTATTGAAGGAGTCAGTTTACATGTACATGTGTATGTAGTTCTTTCTGCATCTTGTACTTTTTGCAGAATCTCTCTTCTCTTCAAGATGTATGAGGATGTGTGCACCAGTGTGTACAAACAGACAGAATCAATGGCCTCTGTCATACAACTAGCTGGAGAGAGGTGTGTTTCTGTCAACTGGAGTGTCTTAGTCTTGTATTCCCTCTACGCCAAAGCTCATGTAACTTAACCCCTTCACTGCTGAAAAATGTCCATCAACATCAGTACTGACAAGATAAAATGTTAATTCAAGTAGTATTTAAACACAGAGAATTGTTTCAGAATAAGCAAAATCACAAGCTGTAACTTTACCAACTAAAACTTCTTTTGTCAGCCAGATTAAACAATACAAGAGTGGAGAATGCAAGACAGAACATACGTCTACTCAGCAGTGAAGAGGTTAATAATAACTCCCTTTGATAGCCTTTCATCTTTAGTCTCAATAGTCTCTTGGACGTTCAGTGATATCTTTCTTTGTACTCGTACCACCACCAGTTTTCTATTAGAGCATATTGAAGTTATATTTGAGTAAGAATACATTGTAAAGTTCATTCTTTGAGCAGCTTAAAAAAGTAGTTTTCCAAGTGTGTTACTCACTCATGAAGATTGTAAATATTTACTTAAAGAGTTATGATAAAATATGGGGGTCCAAATAAAACCTGAAATTTTTTGTACACTTTTTAGTTTTTAAAACTTTTCATGTCGGTGATTTATAGTAAAAAGAGAAAAATCACTTTGATACAAACAACACCACGCTTCTGGTTGATTGTTTTGACCACAGAATGCAAACCAACTTCTTCTTGACAGTCTGTGGCAGTTTTCAATTCTATTTTCTTTTAAAATCAATTACCACAACCTTTCAGCTTGCGCTCAGGGGGTCACATCTACTACCTGGGCTGTGATGGATTTGGCTTGATGGGGATGATTGATGCCTCAGAGTGCGTGCCCACTTACGGGGCCTGTGAGTCTCTTTTTTTCTAAATTGCTTCCCTACACTTTTGAGCCCAATGCCTGTTTTTATCAAAGGTTTAAAAGAAATTTTGTAGAAAAAAAAATAACAACTTGCAGTGTTAGATTTTAAATAGGCTGTTTCAGGGTTATCTTCTTTCTAAAGGGCTTTGGGGGGTAGGGAGATGTGGGGGGGGGGGGTGTCTATTTTTCTTGAGATAGAACAATCGATTGACAGAACAGCATAAAAATGAACTGGACAGAAGGGAATAGTTGAGGACGATAAATGACATCACCCATGTGCAATGTAGGTTTAGGTGTAATGATGATACCTCACCAGTAAGGGGAGTTGAGCCTCACACGGAAGAAAAAGCGGATTATCGATTCATATCTCCCGAGCTCACTCACATAGCTAATATGGAGGTTACGCTTATAATATTGCCATATGATTTAAATGTCACAGTAGTATTAAAATTTGGTATTGTCATAAATACTTTTTGTAGGTGGTTGGCGGGGACTCTGGTGTGGTTTGCTTGTTCTTTCCTATCCAACATCTATCGTCCTTATCTCCCCTACTTCTTTTTTATGTTTGTTACTCTCTTGTAACACCTCTAATCTTCTGGTGCTCATATGACCTTATGCAGTTGCGAGCGCCGTAAAACTTCTACTAAAACAAAACAAATACTTTTTGATGAAACGTTGTCATGAAGTTCAAGTAGGATGAAGGAGAAAGAACAAATAAAATGCCTAGTTCTTATCTCATGCTTAAAGAGTGAGCTTCTCTAACATTGTGTGCTCAGACTGCAAAAAGCATTTGGCCTAAGTAGTTGAAGCCAATGTTTCAGTTGTGTCATCTCTTGTTATTAATGCTTTTATCCATCAGCTGTGGATGACATTCGAGGTTTCGTCGAGGGTGGTTTCTCAGTACTTTGTAACAATGATGGAGACATCTCTAATGAGGTCAGTATGCAACATACATATCGTTAGCGTATTTCACAATCCACGAATGAAGCATTCAGATACTTTTGAGAAAATGTGAAAAAACTTTTTTATTAGTCTAATACGTGTTTTAGCCTCTTGATTTTTACAATTTTTGTTTAAGTTGTCATGAATTATTGATGCAAAGTAAAATATGAAAGATGATTTTTAAGATTGTGCGTACGTCGAATGCCTTAAGACAGGAGTTTTCAAATTGTGTTCCCTACGTGGATAGCGCACGGCAATTACGATATACCTATGAACCTGCCCCAACAGTCATCCATCCAAGACAATCACAACCATTTTCTCCCTTGTGTTTTTTTCTGTATGATAATTATAACAGCATCCAAGATATTCACCTGTCTAAGAAAGCTACTTTTCTCCAGGACAATGAGTGGCTGTTTTGGACAATTTCTAATATATATGCTTTGGTTACATCTCACAATATCCCAGACGTTTTTGCATTTCTTTGATACCTTCTTTGTCAGAGAAAATTATTCAGAGGGACTTTAGTACTTTGTATTAAATGAGAAATAAACAGTGAAAACCTGCAAGTGTAATACTTTCAAAATATTGTTATAAACAATATTCAGAGAATGTATTTTGGAGTTTATTCCACTTATGGGAAATTGTACCATTTGGCAGAGAATAGATGAAGTCAACTGGTTCATTAGTTTTGTTTTGTGTCATATTTTTTAACAGGGACCATACTACAGGATCTCTCTCAAGGACTTTGAGAAGGATATTCTTCCTCTGATTGGACACAATGACTTAATTGTTCTAATTGGAAAAGGTGAGTGTCTTTATCGTCTTTTTGTGATTCAGAGTACCTCTGCTCTTGTGTTTGTTTCCAGATATGTAACTGCTCACCCTTACTAATTATGAGTCCCATTTTTTTAGAAGAGGGTGCTAGATATCTACAACAGTAAGCTTTTATGTCATTTCAGCCTTTTAACTAGCTGCGTTTTCTTTTCTGTCTCAAAGGAATCTCTAAAGTAAGATTTTGAAGACAATGATATACAGTGGAGTCCACTATATGGTATGGTACATGGTAACTCCAAAAACAGCGGTACACCTAAAGAATATGAAATCCCCATTTTTGTTTTTTTCTTCTGTTTGAGCAACGTCTCTAAACCCATCTACACTGAAGAAAATCCAGCAATTGTGCAGATTGCAGTTTAAGCAGACTTTACTGTAGGTTATTTTGTCGCATACTCATGTGTCTGGTGGCTTCATATTTTGCTTTATTGATGAAAACATAATCGTGTAGTATTATATCAACAGACATAAACCTTCTAATAAGTTTTCCTATGAGTTTGAAACTAGAGGGATATATTACAATTTTATCTTGTGAGAAAGATCAAAGTAACTTAGTTTCTTTTTCATTTTTCTAGTAGAGGTAGGATCCTTTTGCCTATATCTGCTAGTATCTCGTTCACAGGTGATTAATCACTCTGTGTTATAGACTAAAGTAAGTAAAAAGAGAGCTAAATGTGTCATTTCAGCGTTATCAATTGAATATTTGTTTTCAATTTGTATTTCCCAAGAGATGATCAACAAGGTGGATTTAGCGTCCCTGGCCTCTTCCCAGTGTAAAATGGTCTGCATGTGTTTTCAACCCAATTCGGTCAGTTTAGACATTTATTTATTTTTATTTTTTTTTACAATTTGATATCATTTTGTATTTTAGTTCTCTATCAAGACAAATTTTGTCATCTAAGATATTAGGCCATCAAATAGATATGTACGTCACCTTCTTTACAAGACTGCAAATTGTTAAATGTGAAAATGTACCATGATAAAAAAAAATGTTCGACTCTGATAACCCCAAATGAGGTAAAAGTGCAGCCTTTTGGAAACTATCTTTTGGTAAAAGAGATGGGTTCTTACATGATATAATTGCTATATTTGATAACTTATTTTTTTTACAAACCTCATCTGAAGAGTCCTTGAACAAAAAGCTGAGTAGTATTTGCTCTGTCTCAGGTTTCAAAAGTAACCTATTGTTTCATGAATCCTGTATTAGATCTAATTGTTTCTGTCTTAAGTGACAGTGACAGGTATCTTCCTGCTGCTGACCATCAATAATTTATTTATAGAGGCACCAACAATCCATGTCCAGGTGCTGTTTTAGCCAATCTTCCTGCTGCTATCACTTAAAAGAACTCATAAAACACAGTGCAAACTACAAACCTGCCAGAGTTTAAGTGCATGCATCTAACCTTTAAGTTACATCTCCCACATTGTGAATTTCAGAATGGTTGATCTCTCATCCTTAATATGATGAGACTAGATTCATGTTTGAGAAAAAAAAAGGGGGGGGGGACTCAAAAAATTGTTTTCTTCATAAAGTGAACGGTGTGTCTATGGGTGCTCACATCCTTAAGGGGAAAGTAGCCTACCATTTGTAGCTATTCTGGGTTGTTTCCCGTTATGTTCCAAAATATTTATTTTCCTTTTTCGATTTTCTCCCCAGACTTTGTGTGTACAGGAACCCCTTGAAAACTTTGCAGTCGTTGTTGACCTCAAACATGACTTTTCAACTTTGGACACTGTGGCCTCTGACCTGGCGAAAGTCACCATGATTCGGCTACTGCAGGAGATAGCCGTTAAGTGGGTGCTGAATGGTGTGTCTACGGGTGCTCACATCCTCAAGGGGAAAGTGCTCAACAACATGATGATTGATGTGAAGGTCAGCAACAACAAACTTTTCCACCGGGCTCTTGGCATCATTCAGGTCAGTCTTACCTTGTCTCTGATGTTTGCATAACTGGAATAAAACTGCTTTGGCAATGAAGAAACAAAACACCATTCGGCTACCAAAAATCGAAAGCAAAAAAGTGAGCTTGTCAACCTTAATTCTACAGTGATTTTATATGGTTTACTTTTCTTGTTCAAGCCTACTGAAATCAAAAGTTGTTTCATGAATGAAATGGGACAAAAATGTATAAAGTGAATTCCAATTTACCCTCTTTTGGCACATGAGTGGTTGGTCAAACACCTCTCATAGTGTGTCTTTGTTGAAGAATTGTGCAACCATATTCAGCAAACATTTTCGCAAACCTTGTAAATGTTTTCGATGGACAAAATTAAATTTCATTATCAAGCATTTAATTTGTGTTAACAGCAAGAATGGCTTATTCTTTATTCTGTACAACTGCATAAAAGTAGTCATTTCTCCCCCTCGTTTGTTCTGTTTGTCTTTCAACCTCTGTGGACATCATGAATGACAAGGTAACCTTTTCTCCTATCCTCTATTTGTTCTCAGACTCTTTTCTTTCTCTCTTCTTTCTCTGCCTGCCGCTTCTCCTTCCTTTTTGTCTGAGTTTAACATTACTAGGCACAAACAGGTCATTTAAAGGTAGCGTTTGAAGCTCTGTGGATACAATAATTTTTTTTATGAAAGGGAATGAAGGAAGACTAAGGTGACACTCCTAAATTGTTATCACACATAATGTACATCTGTCATGAGAAATACATCTGTGTGTTTGTTATTCTACTACCACAAGTGTTGTACTTCTTGTTGGTGCACAGAGGGTCTATTTTTTACCAGTCAACCCACTGGGGAGTATAGGGAATCTCTTTCCTTGTACTGAGCTATGATAGCAATATGCAATTTTTAAAAAGTTTTACATTGATTGTGTGGGTGGTTGGCGGGTGCTCTGGTGTGGTTTGCTTCTTCTTTCCTATCACACATCCATCGTCCTTATCTCCCCTTCTTCTTTTTTATGTTTGTTACTCTCTAGTAACACCTCAAATCTTCTGGCGCTCATATGACCTTATGACTAAAACTAAACATTGATTGTTTGTATGGATGGTTGGAGGGTGCCACTAATAGGTCTTTCTTTTTTTTCCGTTCCCTCTGTTGTTTTTATTTGTCTGTCTTGCTTTTTCAAGGCACTAAATGACTGTTTTTGCGTTGATGTGCTTCTGTTTTATCAAGCAAACAAAAAGTAATACATATATATATATAATAGCGAGCTCAACCTCTTATTACAGAAATATTCTGGTGCTAGTGATGACGAGTGCCATTTGTGCCTGTTGAAATCCATCTACAACTCAGACAGTCCCAGTGAAGCTCAGAGGTCAGCCTCTATAGAGGACCACATCAAGGCAGCTTTTGGTGTTGAAAAGGTAAAGAATTTTATAAAGTTGTTAATCCAGTAGATGGCTTGTTGTAGAAAGTTGAAGTCTAATTCAAATTGTACATCTTATTTACATAAAATGAACATGATTGATCAGCTATCTGCTCTCTTGCTTTTGTTTTTGCACTGTGGGACTCAGAGTCTTAGGATCAAGGAAAAGCAACCTTACCAAGGCTATAACGTTCCTACTCCTACCACGCAGTCTCATTTCTCATGTAACAGTGACTAATTATTCATGTATGTATCCCCTTGGATGGAACGATTGCAGACTTCTCTTTGACCCCTTTTGCCTTCAAATTCTTTTGAATTTACTGTCTAAGATCTCTGTTCACAGAAGATGTATAGCATTGCAGCTTGTTAAATGCATACCACTGTCAGTCTCATATTCAGAGTTCAGTCTCTCCTGACTCTGCTCTTTAGTATCATGTTCAGAAGCTTATAAATGTCAAGTTCACATTTTGACTTTTTAACATGTCTTTTCTCAAGGTTGTTCCAAAGGCCATCTTACTGGCACTCTCAAAGAGTACAGTGGATCAAGTGAGGCAGATGATGGAGAAACAACCCATTGTCAGGAAACTGCTGATGAGGCAAACTCAAGTTTGACCTGAGGTGTTGGTTTTTCAGCACACCTTTTTCGATACTACAGAGAGAGAGAGAGAGAGGGGGGGAGAGAGAGAGAGAGGACATAATGGTGGATAGTGTGTTTTTATATATATATATTTTTCTCTACACTGTAGTAGTAACAAGAGAACTGTGAAAGATTCATGGATTCTAGTGAAGGTTTTGGACGAGAAAAATGTTGATTTTTATATTTGAAAAACTATAAATTGATAAGTGCATTAAAATTTTTTATAATATTTACTAAGTCGCCTGTCAGTTTCATATATTAATTTTCCTACTTACAACAATGTGATGTACACAGAATGTTATTGCTTGTTGTTGTAAAATCTGTTATTGTTGTTGATTAGATTTAATTGATGTTGATTAATGCGTACAGTAACGTACATATGCATTTCAAATGATTCTGAACATTTTGTTCTGTGTTCGGCAGGGGTCGTGTTTTTTTATACAATTTTATTGCTAAAGAGTTGACAACCTTCATATATATATATATATATACATGTGTGTGAAAATCATCGTGTGTTTAGACTCTGTGTTTTGTTTTGGTGACAATAGGGCTGCTGAGAAGTAATGTGCCTTACTACTGTTTCATGTTGTCTGAATTCGGAACTAGTCTTAATTATTGTCATTTACGTACATGATTAATAGGTGTTATTATAATGGTGTTCCGCTCTTTCTACTTTTCTTGAATGGTACTTTTGGTTTTACAATTCCAGTCACAACAAATCGGCTAATATTCTACCTTCTACCTCACCGTAAACTTCAGGCCTGAATAAAATAGTATTTTATATAAGTTTACATTTGTTGGTTTTGCAGTATTAGTTTTCATGATTCTCCCCCGGAAGTGAAACCAATTTGACTTGTATAAAACAAGAGCAATTGATTGTGACATAATAACGCTCAATGTGATGCTAATAATGATGGTGACAATGATAATGATTGTGATACTATTAAAATATTTGTCTCTATATCTTGCATTTAAAAGGGCTGTCTTTACAATCATTTTAATCAGAGTTTCCTGCCTGTTAACCCTGTTTTACATTCCCTTTTATAATGCTGTTTTGTGACTTTATATGTCTAACATGAGTGATCTCAATTTCCTTAATCCTATGTCTTGAAATTGGATCTCAAGGTGCTTATTATTATCATTATACCAATGCCTGATATCAGATTGAGCCGAATGAAGTATTTAACATATTTATCTTGCTTTAACCCATACAGTTCTACTTTTATATTTGCACTTGTCTTATTTTGATTATTCTTTGTACGGTAATAAAAGATCACTCAGAAGCTGACAAAATTTGTTAAATCAAAAGCCTGATCAGTTACCCGACTTGTGTGAAAAAAATCTAAGTGAAACTGCTACTGTGGAATCCTGTTATAACAAGAGGGAGGGGACCGGAGTGAAATGTCCGTTACAGCAGGATTCTTGTTACAAGGGATCCAGTAATAAATTCAAGGGAAATAGTAAAGTAGGCCTAATCTATGAGTTTGGCGTTCTGTTTATTCCTTTTTGTATTTCCCCTGATGATGATTTGTTCAAAACATGATCTCTAGGTCTTACTTGATAAAAAATCGAATTACGTTTCTTTCTCTAGCACTAGCAATATTGACAGCTCGGCGTTGGCGATCAGACAGAAGGGGCTCTGGCTCAAGGCTAACTCGCCCGCTGTGTTGTCCACCACCCCACCACACCCTGTGGTGCGTTGCGTGTGCTTGCACACCTCACACATTCACTCCATCTATCACAGCATTGTGACCTCTCCATCCCGCACAAGAGAAGTGAGAGGCACGGTATGCCAAGATAAACTAGACTGGGCTGGCCTATCACGCGATGCGTTCTGCTTGTCTGCGCATGCCACACCCTCTCCACTCATTCTCTCCGGCCTTCAATGTTGTTTCGCGTGGGCTCTCCCATTCTTTGTTTCGCTGGATCACCAACAACTTTCTCAACTGGCAAGGTTTTATAATATGTTTAATTGGTCTGTGAGCTTTGCACAGCAGCAGCAATATTCCGTTAAAACCGACTCGCGTGACGGTCTGGTTGCGCAATAGCAGTATTTTATTTACAAAGATAAAGAAGGAGAAAAAACGAGGTTTTAGAATAGTGTCTTTATAACAGACTTCTCATTGTTTCAGGACTCGTTTTAAGTGGACTCCTCTGTACTAATTTTTTAATAATTTAGAATTCAAATTTCAGAAGCACTGTATGGTTACGCTGACAAAAAATCCTCTTTTTCTAGAAACTGCTGTGAATAAAAAAAAGGTGTTTTATCGGTTTACGGCAAAATACACATGTTGCATGATATTGACATTATACTATGTGGATGCAATTATTCTATTGAATATCTTCATTTTTTCTGCTGGTATCCACAACCTGGATTGGCCTTAGCAGGCAGGATCAAAGCAGCCTATCTCCTAAGGGATGTAAATTTTGTTGATGGAGGTGTGAACATTGACAGTCTTGCTTTAAGATAATAGAAGAAGTATTTAACGATGACAAAGAAAGACAGGAACTACCTAAATTAAAAAAGGCCTTGCTTTAAGAAATGCTCCCCCTCCCCTTCTAAAAACAAACAAACACAAAACTAATTAAACAATGCAGCACAGTATACAAACTGGGCCCAGAAAACCACAAAAAGTGTTATAAAAGTGAAAATTTTAATTACATTCCTTTCATTCCATACAAATGGATATTGTGTTTGACTACAACTTACATTATAGACAAAAAAAATAATGATAATAATAATAATATGCTTCAGCAAATCGCCACACACAATTATTCTGCATATATCGCAAATATGCATCACTGCAGGTTGTCACATTGAGCAATACATTCAGCAACTGAACCAAAGAGTGGAAGGTTTGCAAATTGAGATAAATGCAGGGACCATAAATAAATCTGAGGAAATCAGAACACGTCAGCCAAGCAGACCAGCAAAGCTCAATGACAGAACACATTTCTGTCAGAAAGAAATGGCACAGAAGTCACTTCATCTAAGAAGGAACTAACTCAAATTTGAACACAGCATGCTCACTTACACATAAAAACTAACAGGCTTGAATGCATGCTTGTACCGATATGTCCACAAGCGCATACATAAAAACCAAAAGAATATACAAGGTGATTTGAAAAGAACTAATTGATTTTTATGAATCATTGTTTCCGTTCTCAAGCATTCTTGTGGAATGAGTCGGTGACCTTTTGAAAGAGGAGTTATCTAAAGTTTTAATTTGAATAAAAAAGAATGAACTAATTTTATGACGTATTGCTTCAGTTCTGAAGTATCATCATGGAATGAGTCAGTGACCATTTGAAAGAGGAGTTATCTATCATTTGAATAGCTGTGCTCCAGTGATGGATTGGTTGGAGAGGGGCTTGGAAAGGGGCCTTGCTCTATGTGCCTGGTCTGAAAGATCTCCCAGACCTCACCATGTGTAATTTTTTCTTGTAGGGATATGTAAAAGATAGGGTTTATTTTCCACCGCTACCCACTAACCTCATTGACTTACAACAGCGATCAATTTAAAGGGCCATGATAGGCTGAAATGCATCTGGGATGGATTCTCTTATTGCATTGAACTTACTCGTGCTGCTGGCGGTGGCCACATCGAACACTTGTAAGACAGGAAATAAAAGTTAATTGAAATTGTGAGTAGAATACTTGTGACTTAGCTTGAGTCTTCTATTGCTTTCTATGTTAAACTGTTGCAAAATAAACTTGGATAATTCTCTTTTAATGATCATGTACAGTCTATGTGACTTAGCTGGAGTCTTCTATTGCTTTCTATGTTAAACTGTTGCAAAATAAACTTGGATAATTCTCTTTAAATGATCATGTACAGTGTAAGTCTAATGCACACATAGTGAAACTGGCGGGACATGGAAATCTTTTCACCGTATACAAATTTTGCCATGTGTGTTTTTTTAATACAAAGAATGTGTTAAAAAAAAATTAGGAACCTGAAAATCTGTTTGCTTTGTGCCCGTTTTGTTAAGGGTATGCTCGTTAGGCATGCTAGACTGTATACTGCTTATGGTATATAATATTCATGTGTGTATGTGTCTGTATTTGTGTGTGTGTGTGCCTGTATTTGTGTGTGTGTGTGTGTGTGTGTGAGAGAGAGAGAGAGAGAGCACATGTGTGTATGTGTGTGTGTGTATAGTATATATGCAAAACTCAGACAAAACTCAAGTCCACATAATATCAGTAAAAGAAAAATTCATAAACAAAATGTGTCAGTCATCAAGTACACTCATACTCATATCATGATAGTAGAAAATGCAGTGATTAGTCATAAATAATGTAGTTTCTCTATTCAGCCTTTACCCATAGTGAGTAAAGAGAGAGGCAGTCATATGAGAAATAAGAGTAAGAAATGAAGTGGATGAACACAAATATCTTAGATGTGCAATAGCAACTTTGTTAGACATAATAAAACAAAGTAAATATAACAAGCAGAGCAATACGCACAAAGTTAAAAGCTCCATAGGGAATGTTGACCATTTTGACAACCTTGAATCTAAGAAATCATCAGATAGCATTTGTACAAAAGACACCAATGAAGAATAGCCATTGAGAATCAGAGAAGGGACCTGGTATTCAATGGAAAGAGACAGATCAATCCCAGAAGAACTAAGGTTCAAAATGTTAGGAGCAGTGGCACTAATAAGGCCAGTCTTACTGTGAGTTTAGTTCAAACCTATATCGAACTAAGATTATATTTTAAATAATACAGAAATTCATTTCACATACACAGAAAAATTAATATTCACAGCTTTTGATCTGATATATGCAGTTGTAATGCCATTACCTCCTGGTGCTAAATAATCATAAAAGAACATTTTTATTCTTTACTGAAATTATTTATTTATTTTTTACCCCCCCCCAATGCTCAGTTAATGTCAAGAGCACAGAATATTTGGCATTTTCTTTCAATGAGCCCAACACATATTGAAGTGAGTATTGGTGAGCACCAATTCATACTGTGGCACACAATAAAAGCTCTGTGCATATATTATAAGTGGAATCAATTCCGGATAAGGACAGGCAAAAAACCTTGAATGTAAAATGAACAAACTATATGCAAAAAAGAAAACTTAAAAAATGCACTTTAAATAACTCAAAGGGTACCGCAGCATGACCCTTGACAGAAAGAAGATCACAACTGGTAGGCCTACAATATTACATTCGTATTTCATATTGGATCATTATTTTTTTTTTCTTATTCATCCATACAGAATCTTTTTCACAAAACAAAGAAGCAAATTATGCAGTTGATAAGAAGTTTTCAAGAGACCTCTGCTAATCTCATTTGGATTAAAAACAAAAAACACGGCTTTCTAAAAAAATGATAAAATACTAACAACAAAATTTTGTTTACAGGTCATGAAAACCAGTACAGCAAATCAGTCAATTAATATGTTACACATCTTCATACTTATTGTATCCAATCTTCTTCATAGAAATCATGTATTGTAAGATTTCACTTACAATGAAAGTTAACACTACATATATCTCACTCTCAAGTGTCCTCAATAAAGAATAAAGTAGTTTCAACAGCTACAATTCTTTGAATACAAACCCAGATATACCATCCCTTAAAAAAAATGCAATAACAAAGGATGACAATTAAAATTATCTCCATGGTTTTTCTCTCCATCCCATTTCACTTCTATCTAAATGAATTATTTTGAAAAGTAATAAATAACAAACAATATGGCAATTTAGAGAATACAAAAAACATTGTATCACACAGCTGTTACAGTAAATCACATTCTACCAACAATGTATAAACTGTCTAAAGAAAAAGAAGAGACCAGTAACAGTCTGTATGGACGGAATAGTTCTCAAAGTGAACAGAAGGAATCGTTCTCTAAGTAAACAGTACACACACTCACACCCATAAGTGCGCACACACACACGCGCGTGCGCACAAACACAAAAATTTTCCCATAAACTTGCACACCAACACACACACATACTACATACAAACACACACATACACACTATAAACACACACATATGCACACACTCACACACACATACATACACAAACACATTCACAGAATATGAACTAATAACTAAGCACTTTCCACAGAACAAACAAATTTCATAACCCTATTTCAAAATTCAAAGTTTTATGCGTTTGTTGATTCACACTAACGTACTGGTGTGTATCTTCAACACAAGTCTAGACATTGCGCACCTTCAATGGAATGTATGTGGAATATTAATTATGTGTAACAAGTGGAGAAACCTTTAGCAAATTGAAGTTAATTACACATCATAACCACATTTTCTTAAGAATATATTTAATTAAAAATCACTTTAGATATAGGCCTACATGCCCATACAGTGGCATACATGTTCATTCACAGCAAAAAATATCACGCATCCTTACTGAAAGCAAGAAAATTGAGATACATCAACACAGCTACAAAGTACACTGCTTTGAGCTCCAATTAACATTTCTGGATTTCTGGTTCCTGGACAGACTTCAAAGACTTATCAGTCCCAAGGCCCAGAGCAACATGGTATTGGTTTTTATTTCTTGCTGACCAGGTTTACTGATTGCTTTTTTTTTTGCCCCTCGACTCCCCCTGTCCTTCTCCCTCCCCTTTTCCATTCACCCTTTCCTAGCCCCCACCTCCCCTTCAAACCCCAAACCACCAATGTAGCAGTAAAACTTGTCTAAAAGCCAGTGCTAAACCAAAGTCCCTCTAATTTTCAGAGGGATACCCAAAGCTTACGGAGTAAATGAACACAAATGGCCGAGGAATCAGGCAAAAGCTTCATTGGTGAATGTTGTCCAGCCTAAACGGTGGCCTCTGACCTCTGTGCTCAGCCCACTCTCAGCGTCACTATGGGGCTGCACTAGTTCTATGGTACCACAGGAAGGATTGAAAGAGTCTGTACGTCCTCTCTCCTCACTTGGCGTTGAATCTGCAACATAGAAGTCGCACAAAAACTTACTCTCAGTTGAAGAACTAGTAGAGATTCAATTTTGCATTTTAAAAAAAAAAAAAAAATTAAACTAAAAAACAGGGCATTCATTTTTGTAAAATAAGAAAGAGTATTTGGAAAGGAAACAAGATTTTGTGAAAAATAGAAAGGACAATTTGATCTTTCACAATGACAACTAAAGCTTCAAAAAGAAAACAACTCACTAAATTTAATGAACAAGAAAATGTTGTGTACATCATCCATCAGATATTTTCTCTGGCCAATCATCCCATATCAGTTTCTTTATCCAGCCTCATACAAGGAAAACTCCATAAAGCAACAAAGTAAGATAAGAAAAGAAGAAAAAAACACCAAACTCTGCTATTTGCCAAATGGAAATCCTACCTTCTGCAGTATGGATCAAAACACCAATTCAAAGGCTGACAACTTCACAACAACAAAACAACAACAGTACTATCAGCAACAGCAACAATTCAGATTATGCATGTAATGTATCATATCTACAAATACACTAACAAAAAAATCAGTGTTTTCTCTCATCAGCTGCTTGTTGTGAAATGCATTCATGAGATTTTGCTGAAAATTAACTTGCTACCAGTACCAGTATTGGCCATGGTTTCCACAATATGGGAGGCCAAACACAGAGCACTGCAAACATAAGAAAGTAGTATCAAAACACACACACAAAAACACACACACACACACACACACACACACACGCGCGCGCGCGCATGCACGCACACATACACATATCAATGTACTCACTTGTATGGAAAACTTTGCTGAGGTCCACTCCTACAGCACTTGTGCCACTGGCAGTCATGTCATCAGACACAACAGTGGCTTGGCTAGCACCATTGCTGGGAGTGTTTTGAGATTCATAGTCCAGCAGGTCGGCTTGCGATTTGGCAAAGTTGATGAAAACCTAAAAAAATGACAACACCAATCCATTTGATTGTGCAATAGAGAGCATTACCAATATCAGAGAAGTAACTACTGCATCACATCATTGAAAAGGTTAGCTTTTGGTATATTATATTACAAAATGAGAAGTATGCAGATAAAATAAGTTACTTCTTAGATTTGAGCCCTATGGAAATAGATGCAGTGGAATCCTGTTATAACTAGAGGGAGGGGACCAGTGCTAAACATCCATTATAGCAGGATTCTCATTATAAGGGATCCAATAATAAATTCAAGGGAAATAGTACAGTAGGCCGAATTTATGAGTCTGATTTTCTGTTTGTTTCTTTTTGTAATCTCCTCTGATGATAATTTGGTTGAACATGATCTCTTGGCCCTACTTGATCAAAAATCGAATAAGGTTTCTTTCTCTAGCGCTAGTAATGTTGACAGCTTGGCGTTGGTGATCAGAAAGAAAGTTCTCCAGGCTAACTCGTCCACTGTGTTGTCCCCCCACCCCACCACACCTTGTGGTGCGTTCCGTCTGCTTGCGCAAGTCACACATTCACTCAATCCATCCCATCACAGTCACATCGTTGTGATCTCTCCATCCCCGCATCGGAGAAGTGAGAGGCGTGGTAGGCCTAGATAGTCTAGACTAGGCTGGCTTATCACGTGATGCGTTCTGCTCGTCTGAGCATACCACATCCTCCCCACTCATTCTCTCCGACCTTCATCGTTGGCACACGTGGGCTCTCCCATTCTTTGTTTTGCAAGATCAACAACAAAGTTTCTTTACTGGCAAGGTTTTGCATGAATAAATGGCCTATGCGCTGTGCACAGCAGCAGCAATATTACGCAATAACCGACTCGCTTGTTTGTCTGATTGCGCAATAGCAGTATTTTATTTACAAAGATAAAGAAGGGAAAAAAACGGGGTTTTAGAATAGTGTCTTTATAACAGACTTCTCGTTATTTCAGGACTCGTTATAAGTGGATTCCACTGTACATCACACTTATAGGTGAAGTTTTTACAATTGAGAAGTACGAAATAATAAAAGGCATGTTATACTTGAAGATATGGCATCAATAGAAAACCAACAAATTTGACCCTAGTGTCGATTTTTGGCTAGTATCTCCATTTGTGGATATCGAAAAGTAAATCATTTTGTCAGCACGCTTCACAGATATGAAAAATAAGGGCTGTTTTCATTTTCTAAACTTATTGTTTAATAAGTACCTGATCCAGAGTGGTTTGAGACACACTGAAATCCTCTAGCAGCCCACGGTACTTTGCCTCCTCCATGGTGTGAAACAGCTGACTCAGTGCCACACCAGACAGGCTCAGGTGATACTGCAACAGTGTAAGTAAGTTTGAGAATGAGGTTCAGTAAGACAACACTATTTAATCAGCAGTTTATTTATCTTCATATATCACATCTTTAAATAGATTTTAAGAACACTTGCTTCTTCTTGAGAAATCCATAAATTCTTATACAGGAATCTACACAATTACCAGCATTAATCTAGACCCTTTCATAATGTCAAAAGAAATGTAGCAAAAATTCTGGCAATCTATAACTTTAAAATTAACCCTGGAAGCTCGATGGCCCTAAATAAGGCGTGAGCCCGGCTACCTGGGAAGTACGACGACTCTGCATAAAGGGCCAACCTAATCTGACCGGGAAGCGCGCAGGCCCTATATAAAGGGCGTAGACCCTGACCTTTTTTAATGGAAAATTTCAGTGTTCCTTATATAGTAAATGATGTAGTAACTTGCAGGTCAAAGTTATAAATAGTGACCAATGAGTTTGCAAGTCATTTTGACTTTGTAGCACGTATGTTGGCTCAGATATCGATCGTGGGTGGTTGGCGGGTGCTCTGGTGTGGTTTGCTCCTTCTTTCCTATCAAACAGCTATCGTCCTCATCTCCCTTTCTTCTTTTTTATGTTTGTAATACCTCTTGTAATACCTCTAATCTTATGGCACTCATATGACCTTTTGCAGTTGCGAGCGTCGTAAACCCTCTACTAAAACTAAGATATCGATTGATAAAGTGACGTGATCCAGCTGAACGACTACACGCTATGTGTTATTACTTGTTCCGCTGTCCTAATTTACTAATTGTTGACTTCATCACATTTTGCGCTTTGTTTATAATTGTTTGATCGCTTATTATTTTTGAATAGTTAATTCTATCAGCTTTGAGAAAAGATAGGGTTTTATATGTCTTTTATCATCTGTTGATTTGAGCCGTAAGTGGTCATTTTTCAGTAGCAGGTATAAATCTCTGATATCTCAGCTGATAGCCCTGGCCAAACCCCCATGTTTACAACCAATCCGCCATGGCGGCTGGGCATTTGGGGCAGATCATTTCTGGTGAAAGATTGCACGCTTCCAGGGTTTAAAAAAAAATCTAAAAACATAAATATATTTTTGGCTTCATGACCAACCTGTAGCATGTTGTGGTGCTTCTCTTTCAGAGCTGCAGTTGGGAGTGCAGCGGTGACAAAACCCATGGCAGGTGCCAAATTTGGTGTCTCTCCACCCACACGTAATGTGATTGTGTAACCACTGCCAAACCTGCACCATTGACAGTAAAAGAGTAGCCTCAATAAAAAGTTCATATACGAACATAACACTTTTAATATGTGTGTAAAACACACTGGGCAAAATTACTTTTTATTTTTTGTAAAAGAAAATCGGCCACTCTGTTTTTAAAGTAAAATGACTTTTCACTAGTATGCAAAACAAAAGATGAATATCTTATTTCCAAAATCTCTAAACAATGCTTTTCAGAGTCCTCAAATCATTCAAGATATTTATTGATCAGAAAATGCACAATACATACTCCATACATACTTTTAACCAAGGCAAATATTTATTTAGGAAACTTCTTTTGACACCAATGGCATGTAGTCAAAATATCTTATACAGAGAAGTTTTATGTCCCCATAGACATAGTATATATCATTTGGCATGCATTTTGTTTCAACCCTGCCTCTCAGAGTCAACCTACACTGTGTGGAATATACATCTTAACTCTTTATCTCCCACTATGTCAGGGCCCTCTTTTGATACAAAATCTAAAAGTGACATATACGTTACTAAATTGGTCATTAAATCAAAACAGGAGAACCTATTTTGATGGTTCTTCATTAACTGAATGAACTCCTGGTAAAATAGAGTTGTTTTTAGGCAACTGGCGAAAAGCAATTTCACAGTGAAGTTGTAATAATATGCCTGCACGGCTCCTCACGGCTCACCAGCACAGCGATTCCAACCGCAAGCTTCTGGGAATGGCTTGCCAGAGATAAGGATTTAACAGAAAGCACATAATATTATGCGGTGGCCAGAAAATCTATCCCATGTGGGAATAAAACCCTAGTCCCTAGAGTGCCAGAGAAAGAGCCTAACCAGCACATCACAAAAACCTGTGTGGTTTTTATGCCAGGAACAGTTCATTGTCATCTTGTCATGTACACACAAAGATTAGTTGTTTTTTTATTTTAATGACATCTCGCCTTTCATTCTAAAGTTAAATTCAACGCAGAAAACAGTCACCCCTTCCTCCGGAAAAGGTTTTTTGTCAGCGTAACCATTTTAAAAAGACGTTCTTCCGAAATTTGAATTCTTATTTGTTCAAAAACTTGTTACTTTCACTTTGATTTTTTTAAACAAGTAGGGTAACTCTGTTCGCAAAGGGTGTGCATTTGCGAAGAGGGCGCCACCCAATTTTGAGGACACTTTTTTAATTGGCTCAAAGAGAGGAGATGACCCTCTTGTTATGTAGACTCTTTGGTACACATCCACGAGAGCTCACCTATTTTTCAGGTGCTGTGTACTGCCCAGACACTGGAATGATCCATTTACCATAATAGCCAGTCTGGAGCAGAGGGCTTCACACTCTTCCATGCTGGGAAAACAAAGGATAATCTTAAAAGAAAATCAAACAGTAGAGGATAAGAAAAATCCCTTTCCTAACCATATCTTAAAACACTAGTCAAGCATTTTCTTATCCCCATGGGTATTAGCAGGATAAATTTGTTTTGCACCCATATTAAAATGATATCTTTTGCCATACCTTGCACCTTGATGCTCCTGAAAGCTTAACATTGACAACATTCTGGGCTATATCGATAAAACATTAGCTGTGCCTCCTCTTTACAGGAACTGACCTTACACAAGTTCACAGTGATGACAGATCTATAAATAAGATTGAAAGGTGTTGGGCCAAAGCTTGGAAGACCACGAGCTGATGGATTGATTGTAACAACAACTACAACATTGTAACGTTGCATTTATTCCATCAGCATTACCAGCTACCTTGTCAATCAAGAAACTTGCACATCATTCTGCCTCAAAGTGGAAAAAGAATAAAAATGGAAAAGGTAAATCAATGAGCAAACTTGTACAGAATTTAAAAAAAAAAAAAAAAATACCAGCACCTGACATGATACAGTTAATCATCATCATCGTTGTTTAAAACTACAGTCTTATTTGCATTATTTTAAAAAACTACTGTCTTATTTGCATTATTACAAAACAAAAACATCAGTCTTATTTGCAATTCCTAAGTATCTGTGGTATACTATAGCAGGTGACACTGACCTGTGAGAGGTGAGGATGACTGAACATCCTGACTTGACAATGTTGTTTATGCAGTTCCACAAGAACCTGCGTGCCTTCGGGTCCATGCCTGTGGTGGGCTCATCCTAGCGGCATGAAAAGAAAACCAGATATTCAGTTGAAATTGTACGATATAGCCTGCTGTTATCAAAGAGAAAAGTGGTAGTCTTAGACAAGTAGTCATTTCAGTATTATTATTATTTTTTAAAATGCAAAGGCAGGGGGTGATGGGAAGCGGTTGTTTGTACAGATGACTGTCTTGGACAGGTGACCATTAGAGTAGGTTCGATTGCATACAAGTTCAGAAGTCATATATTTAAATCATACAAGTAAGAAGACAGTTTTGTCTGAGATGAAAAATTTATAAGCAGATGAGGGGGAAAAAACCCATCAAATAAGACAGGAATAAATAATGAAAGTCTGAGAAGGATGGGAGAGAAGTATGAGTCATTAAGAATATCTGCCAAATATCCATTTGGAATATTTACCCAACATCAGCATTTGTGCCGCTACCAACAGTTTTCTTTTTTTAGGTAAGGTGAACCAGTACATCAAATCGCAAAAAAAAAAGAATGGGCATCTAATACCAACATGAAAGAAAGAAAATCAGACAAAAATTGTTGAGGAGAGGTAAACAAATAGGACCTAACAAGGGCACTCTCCCACCATTCATGTGTTTGACTATTTCAAACAAAACAATTGACAATTACCTGTATTTAACTTTTATTTTTTTAAAATCCTGCCCAGCAATTATCTCAAAAAGGATGTCTTGGAACAAACCGAGCAAATCTTGTGAAATTTTGGTCAAAGTCAGAGTACTTCATTGTCTGGTTTTGGTGGTAATAAATTGCAAGAATATAGGGTAGCCAGAGGTGGAGAGAAAGGGAGGAGATAAAAAAAGTTTAAAACTAAAAAAATTGAAAAATGCATCGACAAGAAGATAGTGGAAAAAACTGAAATTATATAGCACTCAGGGGTGGATTATCAAAGAGATAATGTGTAACAGTCTTAAACTTAAATAACCACAAAAATCGATAAATGTTATTACATTAGAACACGCTTAGTCCAAAAAGAGCAGTAAACAGAAAGAAAATAGAATTCCTTTTTTTTTTTCACTATTTGAAAAATCTCTGTAAACCAAACCACGACTAAGCCGAAGAAAATCCAATGGTCCTGCAGGTTTTGGTTTAAGTGGATTCTTTTAGATCAAAAGGTGCCACTAAAACAACACTGAGAACAGAGCAAAAATAAGAACACAAGAAGTGACATACCAAAAAGATGACTGACGGCTTTCCGATAAGGGCAATGGCTGTGGCCAGTTTGCGTTTGTTTCCTCCGCTGTAACTGCCGGATACTCTGTCTGCATACCGGGACAGACCCAGTCTCTTAGTAGCCCAGCTTGACACCTGGAGGAGTTAGACAATGTTCTTGTCAGAAAATTTCTTCCTTTTTTTCCCCTATCAGAGTACCTACTGTCATTTGTTTTGTTTTTTGGAAGTGTTTTACTGTGTTCGCAACTGCATAAGGTCATATGAGTGCATGGGACACATTAAACACTTTGAGTTAGTAGGAAATTTGGACTTTTGCCCGGGTGGCTGCCGAAGCCTACTCTTATCAATTTTGGACCACCAAGGGATCTTTACGTGTGTAACTTGAACACAGGACCTCAGAGATTTTTCGCCCTTACCCGAGAAGGCTAGGTGTTAGATCTTACCTACCATAAAATCAGAGGTTTGGCTGAAAGACAGCGGTAAGAAGGGGCTAGGAAGTAGCAGTAGAAAGGCTTCAGAAAGAGTTTAGAGCCTACAGGAGGGGGCAAAGGAGGTGAGGGGTGGGGGCAGAAAGTGGAGACGAAAACAGACGACACAACATGTTTAGATAGCAGGAAAGGGGGTGAAAAAAGAAAATTTTAGAGAAAAAATTTTTCCATCGTTGTCCACATTTGAACTCGGGACCTATTGAATGAGAGGCGAACACCATAACCTCTCGACCACGACAGCCCACTCTACTGTCAGTGTACGGGGACATATTAAATACAATTGCAATACTGCTATGAACAAAAAAAGCAATATTTTTAAATTAAGTCCTTAAGAGATTTAAATTCAGTACCCTCTCTTCTTGGAAAAAAAAAGATGCAAAATTTTAATGAAATGGCAAGCTAAGGGAGATATTGTGGAATCATAAGAGTTTTCGGTCAGGATAAATACAAAACTTCAAACTATCTGGTTAACTTTCGAATTTTTAGCTCTGACAAGGGTGAGCATGAGAAAAAAGAATAAAAAATTAGAAAAGGTCAGTGCTAACCTGGTTTACATGAGCAGTGGCAATGCCTTTGATCCTGGCGTAAAACTGTAGATGTTCCTGTCCAGTGAGCAGTGGGTCGAGGGCATCAAATTGGGGGCAGTAGCCGATCACTTTTTGAGCTTCTCTCAGATCCTTCTTAATGCTGGTAGAGAATAAATGAAATTCATGTAAAATCGGGAAAGGAATGTCTGTTTTCATAATGATGACAACAAAGTTTTCTTCATTTCTCAATACAAAATTTGCTTTGTTTGCTGGCTCCTTTTGATTAAGTTTTTAAATCTCCTTACTCTTTCTCTCTCATCTTTTCTTTGTGTATCTCCTTCTTCTCTCTCTAACAGTAAATTTAATAAACAAATATATCTACCTTGACCTAGAGTCATTAACGTACATTACGCAAAACAAATGGAACAAGTGCTTATCACATAAAATACCCTGGTCAGAAATGGACAATCACAAAAGCATTCCTCAAAGGCAGATTTTAAATTTACAGTTGATTCAGCAGAGATTCTCTTTAAACATTCAAAACATGAGAAAAAAATTCAGACAAACAAAACTGAATGTTTCAGAATTAATATGCTTTTACTGGAGTGTCTTGGAACTTTTTCACCCCGAGAATTGACAATATAACTTTTTCTGTATCAGTTTCAACTTCTCAAATCTCCACAACTACATTGCCCCGTCCCCATCCTTATATAAAAAGTACCTATGCTGGTCAATGAAAGCATCGCCTTCACTGACACTGATGTCCCCCGTCAGCATCTTGAACACTGTCGTCTTGCCTGCCCCATTCACTCCGAGAAGCCCAAAGCACTGACCCTTGGGTACTCCAATGTACAACCGATCAACTGCAGTCAGGCTCACTTTCTTGCCAGGACTGCTGTACATCTGGGAAAAATTGAATAAAATGCGATAAGGTTATGAGCTAGTTTACTTGTATTTGTTCAATAAGTTCCTGGTTGACTGACATATGTCATCTGTCGCTGATGTGTTTAACATGGCATTCGACTCACAAATCAACTGTTTATTTAGAAAACCATTATCAGTAAGGAGGAGGAGGAGGAGGAGGAGGAGGAGGAGGAGGAGGAGGAGGAGGAGGAGGAGGAGGAGGAGGAGGAAGAGAAGGAAGAGGAGGAGGAAGAGGAGGAGGAGGAGGGGGAGGGGGAGGAGAAGAAGAAGATCACCATCATAATAAATTGCACTTATTGCAAATACCCCTGCTCGAAATTGACTTGGTGCATTTCACTATTATTACGCATTTTCAGCTTCATGGGAAACATTCATACAATGGGATTTTTCAATCTACATGTATAAGCTCTCAAATAATAACATGCTGACAAAGCCTTTAACTTTCTAAGCTGAGCAGACACTCTCAATTGGTTGAATTGAGAAATATTTGTGAAAAAAGTCTTTCCTAATGATACAACATTCAGCCTAGGCTGAGATTTGAAATGCAACCCTAAGATTATGGCTCCAGGAGCCAAACCTTAAGGTAACTAATGCCTGAACTGTCTTTTTTCCTGTCTAAATGAGATAACTAATGACAAAAATGTGAATGTTCTGTGAGCTTTCCTTCTGAAGATCAGACAAATGCCTGGTGTTAAAAAAAAAAAATTTCATGTTCCCTTGGATGAATTTTGCTTGTTCAAAGTTTTGTGGAAACTGGTGGTAAGATAACCAAGTTATTGTTGTTTAAATGGGTCCTCCTTTAAAAAAAAAAAAAGACACCCAGTATATTCAGCTTTCATTTTCTTTAAAAAGGGTATAGATATGATACACTATTAATTTGTAGAAAAAAGAAATCAGTAACAATGCTTCAGAAAAAAGACAGTATGGCAGCAATTGAGTGGCTAAAAGGAAGCAGTGCTGTACGTTTTTGAGGGGACTGAGACAATACTTTGGAAATAGCAGGTTGGCTGAGACGGATACAATAGAACCACGTGACTTGTTCATTAAAAGGGACACTACAATAACTACCACTTAAATTTTTCAAGTTGCAATGATTGTAAATGCAACCGTAAATCTTTTTCATACCCATTGACACAAATATTTTATCATTAAGGAGGAGTGCTGCTTTGACACTGCACCAACTCTGGCAGAGAGGGATACAATATCCCAGCATCGTGGTAATAAAAGTGAACCGAAATATTTGTCACTATATATACATGAGGTTACCTTATTATAAATACTAACTTACTCCCTCCCTAATTGGACAGGTATAAGTCAGAGAGCAGTCAGCACAAAACTTGTCTGTCCCTGGCCTTCAATACAGGATTACAATATATAATGTACTAAGTGCAACCCACCTGAGGCAGGCAGAGTTTAAGTCTTACCTTTGTCAGTCCCTGTAGTCGGAGCATGTCTGAGGCTGCAGCCCCTGACACAACTCTCTCCTTCTCCCGCATCACGTCAATGTCCAGGTGTTGACGCCCTCTTTTAAGGATTGGTTTACGTTTCACTCTGCAAGACAGATGTATAAAATTGATGTAGTTTACAGGGCAATAATATATACTTTTGCCGCATGTTTCTTTTTAACATTATAACACATCAGCTTGTAGTGCACTACAACATTTTTACCACACAGAAACTCGTCATATACTGCAAGTTTTGCTTCAGACTAACACACCAAAAAGCATTTTCAATAGCCAAAATTGAAGGTTGGGATACATTAAAAGAAGTAGAATGCTGTTACATTATATGTCACTAAAAGCCGAAAAAAAATTTGCAAAGAAACCTGCTAGATAAAGTTGAATCAAATCACACAATAAAACTCTATTTAAAAGGTATCCCTAAACAAATGTTCCAGACACTTGACAAACAATTCATATTCTGCTATAAAAGTATCAAAGCTAGGACTAGGTTCTGAGCTAATGTGCATATTTCTTTCATAGTTGTGCATTCCTCCAGTTCAAAGTGAGATTTTAACAAATGAACTGAGAAAGGAATTTAAACAGACAATGTTAGTCAGCACTGATCATACCTATTATATTTCTATTTGAAAAAAAAATGCTGTAAAGTCTCATACCTTTCAATGGTATTCTTTACATAGATTTTGTGAATGTTAAGGTAAAAAAGCCCCAGTGATCAATTTGAGATGGAATCAACATGATCTCATCACCTTACTTGTTTTAGTAAGTGTTTTACAGCAATTGCAACACAATAATATCATATAAGGGCTGAAGACTGCAGCTGGTACAAGAGAGTAACAAACACAAAAAAGGAGAGATAAGGATAATAGATGTTTGATAGGAAAGAAGGAGCAGACCACACTAGAGCACCCGCCAACCACCCACCACCTTACTTATACATTCTGCCTAATTTGCATTCTTAAAAATAAGATTACAAGGGGAAACAAGCTAAATTAAATACACAAATGTACTTTTTTGAAAAAGTCGAATAAAAAAACTCCTTACAACAAAAAGGAGAAATACTCACAAGGCTTTTATTTGTCCTCTGTACTCTATAGCCAAGTTGATAAAGTTGAACACAAAACCTAGCAGGACTAGAGCGAAAATATTTCTTCCTGCGATGTTCCACTCAAACAAGCTGTATTCCAGTGTTTCACCTGTTCAGAAGAAGATGGTTGATAGGTTATAAGGATAGAAAATTTTAGTTTTCTTCTTAAATGAAGTCTGTTTAAACTGAAAATGTATAACTTATGAGTATATATGCATTATTGGGTACTCCATTTGGAGTGCCATCAACTGCTACACAAATTAAATCTCTTTGTTCCCTTTATTGATGAAACATTTACTGTATTAAATGAAAAAAGTTAGGGGAACGTAGCAGTTATCTCCATTGGACAATCAATTCAACATCATAAGTCTTTAAATGGCTAGACTTTGCATCTCTCTGGTTCAAATGCAAAATTTCTCTGAGCTGAAAAGCCACCAGACAGTAAAAGTTTCAATTATGTTGAAAATTAACAAATTTCAGTTTTTGGCAGTTAGTTATAATAAGAAGAATCAAAGTCATGACCTAAATAACAAAACATTCACTGAGGAACAATCAGTTTACTCACCATATCTTGAGATAACATTTGACTGCAGCTGATAGTATGCCATGTCCATTAGACCCCGGCCCAAACAATAGTGAGGGAAGACTAGGAAAATTTTCTTCAGCACCGCGTTGGTCTCTTGCAAACTCTGTGGATGTGGAGTATGTGGAAAAAGTAATAAATTTCAGAGAGAGAGAGAGAGAGAGAGAGAGAAAGAGAGAAAGAGAGAGAGAGAGAGAGAGAGAGAGAGAGAGAGAGAGAGAGAGAGAGAGAGAGAGAGAGAGAGAGAGAGAGAGAGAGAGAGAGAGAGACTAGAAACACAAACGAAAGTGGAAATAAATTAAGATGTTTGCATACCTGCATATTTTAATTGGGCCAGACGTTACAATCATATAAATAAGTAGGTTCACAATGGGATTGTGTCTCAGCTGGTGCAGGTGTTGGTGTACTCACCGAGGAGGCCATAGTGTCCAGGACAAAAGTAGCTAGTGTGGAGATGCTTCCCAGGAAGACATTCATGCAGGACAGTAGCACAAAGGCAGAGCTCGGCACAGAGAACAGATGAGAGAACGGGTACATCATTGGGATCATGGCCCATCTGCCGAGATGTCAAAATTATGTTATATGAGTCAGGCACTCAACTATATTGGCAATTTGGAAAGAAAAACACTCGGTCTAGTCAGAGTTAGGAAGAAAGAGGGGACAGACAGAAAGCAAATAGAGACGATAAAGTCAGAGCAATAAAGTAAAGGAAAGTCACATTAAACAATTCATAGTAAAATTGGTGCACATATTCAGTTACACACAGGGGGAAGTTTCTGCAAGAGTAGTTGATTGTTACTCAGGTACAGGAATAAAAAGAGAAACAGTCGTTGGTGTGTACAGATCAAGACCAGTCAACTGTAGCCTTTCAATTCTTATATCTGTACAGTCTGCCTCTCCATCTTTTTCCTTGAACTGGGCCTTACTAGAATGTCTTGGTCAGTTCTGAAGTCAGTTTATGTCCAAAAATTTCCTTTTGCATCTTTTCATTCAAGTTACCAGATTTTCATGTGTTGTGTCCCGATTGCTAACTGAACCTACATTTTCTTTTATTGTCTTCAGTGTGGTATGTCTTCGCAGAGCCCATTCTGCTCCACACCAACCCACAGCAAATATTTTTCCATTTTGATGGATCACCTCAGATATGAACAAGTAGCCATTAAACCCTTAATTAACTTTTTTAGCCCTGATCAGTAACCTGTATCGTGGAGGTTGCTTGCCTAGTGATGGTGTATAAATATTACTCCCTCACAAGATTTTGTCTGTTTGCTAAAGTGAGGTTCCAGGATATGGTACTTGTAGACATTGAATGAGAGACTTTATGGGTGGAGTGTGCCTATTATTCAAGTAGTCAAGTTTCAAAGGCACAACTTGTTTATAGAGACCCGACAACCCAATCAACACATTGCGAGCTGAGAGCTATCTTCAACTTCAATGTTTCCACCTTTCAGGTGCTTTTGTAACAGCTGTCAAGGCTGTTGAAGAAAATCTCCAATTTGAGCTCAAAATTATAATGACTGATATCCATGTTCCGTGAAATCTCCATTTAATTTTGTACTTACTCCCATTTTTTGCGACTGGAATTCAGTGCTATCAAAGCGATTTATATCATGATCAGAAAAATGTAGTTAGTACAGGAAAGCACTATGTTCACAAGTATCCAAACTACGAAGGCACCCCTTGTCTCCAGAGATTTTACAACTCCACATGTATTAATCACAACATCTAGCTTTCAGCCCATAATGCAAATACCATCATAATAGTTAACCAGAAATTGCCCCATGATATAGACCACATGACTTTCTTCCAACACTACTAATTGCCTCAAAAAATCTTAACAAATCAAAAAGCAACAACATGCATCAATGGCACTCATCCACCACAATCCTGATACCCCTTAACAAGTGACTACAAACTGTTCAGCCATCCTTTATAGTCAGACACAAGTCGTTTTTTATCAGAAAACCACCTCATGATATCCTCCTCCATAATCGCTCAACCCTCTGGGGGTTTCTAGAAAAATCCATTATTTGAAAAAAGACATCAAGGGGAATATTACAATTAAAACTTTCTTCTGTTTCAATATTTTGTTCCTGGTTTTTAATTAAAAAATAACGATTGCCCAAGTCATGATTCTGGTTAGGTTGCTCTCTTTATCTTTAATTTTCTCAACACTTCAAAAAATGGCTCAGACGCTTGTGAAACTGCGCTGATCATTTGTATTTTTATTGTTTGCGATAACAAAGCATCAAGCAGAAGGGTACAAGTCTGGATGTTACAGAATCTTAAACAAATATAACATGCAAAATCATTAGACTTTGGTCTTACCCGTACAGGAACAGGAGGGCCACAAGGCAAGGCAAGTTTTTATCGGACACATACGTTTCCTTGTCAAAAGCCACAAAGATGAGTAAGCAGAGTACAGCTGGGATGGCATAGTTGAGCTGTAAAGAGGGAGACATTTAATTTTTGATGTTACGAAATCTCACAAAACAAAAGAAAATATACCTTGCAAGACACTATTTTGTACAAAACCTGACGGTGTTGAAAGTTTGAACAAGCAACGACAATAGAGGATGAAAAAGAAAAAAAGAAAAAGAATAAGAAAGGTAATTCTTTCCAGCACCATAGTAAATGTAGAAAAAAATAAACATACAAATTACTGAAATTTCTGACTCAACAAGAACTGAAAATAAAGTCCCTCTATAACCTAAACTTGCAGTGATACATATGTGAAGAAACCCTAGAAACTTTTATTCACTTCATACCAAAAGTCATAAAAAGGCACTCGAAAAATATCCACTGAACATTTAACTCTTTATCTCCGTGGAGGGGGACTCACTATGCCGGGCCCCTTCTTCGGTACAAAATCTAAAAAAGACAAAAACGTCACTAAATGGGTAATTAAATCAAAACAAGTGAACCTACTTTAACAGTTCTTCATCTAATGAATGAACTCCTGATAAAAGAGACCTGCTTTCAGCAATTGCCGAAAAGTCATTTGATGTCGAAGTCTTTGTAAATGAATGCACTTGAGCTTTATATGAGAGAGAGAGAGAGATAGAGAGAGAGAGATAGAGAGAGAGAAAGAGAGAGAGAGAGA
>NW_004797521.1:325711-326619 GCF_000002075.1 Aplysia californica | reverse complement strand
AGGGAGAGGGGGGAGAGGGAAAGGGAGAGAGTGAAAGAGAGAGAATTAACTCACCATATCCCATATCCAGTTGCCCAGCCAATAGGTCATGGGATTGACACCTGACAGCATCTGCAGATGTTTGCTCTTTGACACACGCTCTTCTATGAGGAAGATGACAAAACTGGCAGGGATGAAGGACATGGCAAAGATGACGCAGACTGCGACCACCAGGTCAACAATGCCACTCTGGTACCTGTCAAAAGATTAATTGTTGCTGCTGTCAATCAAAAAATCTTTAAACTTTCCTCTTTAGCCTGTCCTCAAGCAAATCAGGGAACAATTATTTTTAAGGAAATGGGAAAAGAAGTAGTTAGCCATTTGTACAGGTGGTTGTTTTGGACTGGTGGCCTTTAGAGCAGGTTCAACTGTGACTGAAAAACAAAACCCTCTGGCATAATTTTATACTGCAGATGAAGTAGACCATAATGAGCTGTTATCTATCACAGAACAGGCTGCTGTCCGAGTTGTAGGAGGGAAGAAGTTGCATATCACACGAGGGGCATAGAACAAGAAATTGTCCCCGCATCTCCATTGGATAAAATAAGACTGAGTAATACCAGAACACATCCTCGATAGAATAAGACTCTAATCTGTTAAAAATTCAATATACTTGTCTGGAAGTAGGAACAGCTATTAAAAATGACCTAATCATAATCCAATGTTTGACCCAACATAAAGAGAGGACTGAAATACACAAACTTTAAGCCAAAGGCCTGATAACCTACCAACAATGCCACATAAGCTTATCTTTCTTGTAAGGTGTAAGGTCAGCAAATGTAAGCATTTCATGATGTTGTTTGTGCGAATCACTCAAGCCACCGTCATAATTTGAGAGAGGGAGAGAGAGAGAGAGAGAGAGAGAGAGA
>NW_004797521.1:294629-325519 GCF_000002075.1 Aplysia californica | reverse complement strand
AAGAGAGAGAGAGAGAGAGAGAGAGAGAGAGAGAGAGAGAGAAGCTCTACGATTTTGAAAGTACTGAACAATTGTACCACTTACACTCCTTGCCCGTTGAACTGTTCTCGTGTAAACTTGAAGGGATGATTGGTAGTGACAATGCCGTAGTCCAGGGGATTGGAGCCTGCTGGAAGTCGACTTCTCAAGATGACATTGTTCATAGCATTCAGGTAGGCCAGCGGAGACATGAAACCACGGTTACTGTACCATACCTGGGTCAACAAAGTAGAACATCATTCGTTTGAGTGACAAGTTAATGATCATTTAATGGCAGTGAAAAATAAGATGGACAGACAAAAACAACATTGATATAATAAAGAAGCCATACACAGCAATATCACTATCCAACAGTATCATCAGGCAGAATATTATAATAATACAGTGGATTTTGCTTTAACAGAAATCTGCAGGACTGCTGAAGTTACATCAGTTTAGCAAAGTTTTCAATTTAGAGAGTTTGCTTAAACAGAAGAAAAAAAATCAAGAATTTCATGTTCTTTCCGTTTACCACTGTTTTCAGATTGATTATGTTCAGTTTAAGTGGACTTCAAAGTGTATGGAATACAAACTAGTATGTGTCAGCACTATCACTGGTGTACCTGAACATCAGCCATTTTTCCTGCTCTTCTGCCCCAATTTGTCTTTAAATCTTAAAAATCAAAACTTCTCATATGCATAACATACTAGTATGTTCACATAAAAGGAACCAGAGGCTACATTCCCATCATTGCTGTGTTGTCTATACAATAACATGTGAACTGTGGGGTTGGGGAGGTTTGATGGGGGGCTGGGGGGTTGATGTGGGTGCAAAGACTCAACAAATTAAACCATAAAGCTGTGCTGGTGAATGCTTTACCTCCTCTCTCTTAATTTTTCAGAAGATGAAGAAAAGGGAGTAAAAAGATTTTTTTTTTTCAAACTGTGCATCAAGTTTCTTCTGGTACTTGTTATTCATTTTCACAAAATCTCTTTCGAAACATAGCTGGGCAGTCTTCAGGAAGCAACCAACATGCAATATTTTTCCTTTTAACTCAAAATCTCACCTTCACACTACTAGATGTGTATCCCCCTTTCAAAACTAGCTCCAGCTGTCTCCAATAGTCATCTGAAGATTTGACACCATCAAGCTGTCCCTCGGCCGACTCAGCAAGTTGGTCCAAAACATCTTTGATCTCTTTCTCGCTCAGTACCGCCAGTCTGTTTCTCTCCCCCATGGTGAAGCCTCCAAAGCTAACGTCATGAAAAAAACACATTTAACATGAAGAAAAAAAACAACAAAACAATACTCAAGATTCTACACAGATACATTTTTGAGAACTGGAAATACAGAAGCTTTTTTCTGTGTCTTTGTTATTACATTGTAGAAAAAAGGCACTGGAAGCAGCATGCTTAGTTTAATCTGACTACAGTGTTCAACAGAAAAATGTATCTACTAGCATTGGTTTAAAAAAGTGATCAGTTCCATAGATGCTAACTCTATGAATCAAACGGCATGCCTGGGCATGTGCTACCTGTAGCCTTTCCTTCTATGCAGTATCCTCACACCAGGCATGAAGTGATGTAAATCTAGCAGTCTACCCAAGAGAACTCAGGTACACCAGTCATGTCAGGTAGATTAGCCAATAAAGGACCAGGTATCAACAACATTGAATAACGATGATAATAATAACAACAAATAAAAACAAACAAAAAGAACAATACCAAAAGCATTAAATTATCAGTCACTATATTTTTTTCCTCTAAAGATCTAACCCATTCCCCACAAAACTCCAAACAATAAATCACAACTAACCTTCTCTGTTCATATAGATGTCTGGTTCTGACAAGCCAACCTGGTAAATCCTCTCCTGTCATGTTCCAAAACAAGTCGTTGGTTCTCAGCTTCTTCATTGAAGGATGCTCCTCTTCAAAATCTGCATGGTACACAAAGTTTTGTTGACATAGATAAGACAAGACAAGACGAAACAAGACAAGACAAGAATAAAATAAGAAGGATGTGATGAAATGTGATATGATGTGATGTGATGTGATGCCATGTGATAAGATAAGACAACATTTTACTGATCTCCCCTAAGTGAAATCTGTTTCAGCATGTTAAATGCATACACACACAGGCAAACATCAACACACACACACACACACACACACACACACACACACACACACACACACACACACACACACACACACACACACTGCTGCACACACATAAATTATCATTAGATCTACAAGGGGTCAACAAAGAACCTTATACATATCCTGGATTTTAAGAAAATAACTTTGATAAGAAAGAGAGTAAAAATGCAAAGAGAAAAATATAAAAGGAAAACAAGGCAAATTAAAAAAAAACCCTAAACATATGGTATTGAGAAATCAAGAGAAAGAAAAAAAAAAAGCAATGTAATTAACAACTGAAAATCAATTATTGGGAACAAGTGGAGAAAGGTAGACAAAAACTCAGTTTGTCTCTCCCATTTCTGATAGGTATAACGAGAAGAGGAGGGGGAAAGAGTTAAAAAGAGACACTTTGAGAAAGACAAGGAACTAGCGAACATTTTTCAACAAGTAAATATATTCCTTCTCATTCTAATAACAAGAGAAGACACAAAAGGGAAACCAACAGTATTTTTATACTACTAATTGTCCATGCCAACTTCCAATTTTTACTGATGACCTGCAGATCAACCTTGGTAATGGTTTGGAACAAAAAAAAATTGACTTATTTCTTTCTTCCTGTTACACAGTAAAGAGAATAAGACCATCAATATGTGTGTACTGACCTTGAGTACAGACCTGACCACCTGTAGCACATGAGCACTGAGAACTATTTGACAAGTCCTGTGAAAGGTATCGTTTGCTCCATGCATAAGTGAGAGGAGGCAGACAAGGCTTGTGGCTGCAAGGCAAAGCACAGTTTCAAAGCATCAATAAAATGGAATCTGCAGTTTTATAAAATACAGCCGAAATGATCCAAATCGGACACCTGTTGTCAAGGGTTGTCTTAGATAGGTGGTTGTCTTGAACAGTGTCCTTATAATGTAAATAAATGCAAAGGGAAGTAAGAAGTGGTCATTTGTATAGATGACTATCTAGATTAGTTGGTCATTAGAGCAGGTTTGACGATAAAAATGTGACTTCCTCAAACTAATTTAGACTGCATCCACCAAATCTGACTCTGTTTACAATATATTTCAAGACGACTGAAAGGATGAGGGATGGGGGTGGGGGATATGTTTGTACATACCAAATAAATTCATTCTTGCTTTACATGCCTCTTTTAGATCATACAGAAGTTCAAATAAACCAATGGTTCTCAATTTTCTCTACCTACATATCAGTAGAAGCCCAAAGAATTTAAATACAATAGAAAAGAATAAAATATAACATTACAGAGGTTTATCTAAAATATTTCTAGCATACAGACCTGATAGAATGCTTTGATGGGTTCATACAACGGGTGCCATAGTAGGGCATATTCAGCATCGAGTTCACTAGATTTGCACCAACAGGGTCACTAGCATTTACATTACTAGGGAGAGATTAAAAGAAAAATAGATAGGATAATGTATTCATAAAGTACACTGAAACAAATCAAAGACTGAATATGACTTTTGGGGTTAGGGTTGGACATTTGAAAAAATGTGACACATTTTGCAAAGCGTTAAACCGACATAATGATGAAAAGAAAATGAAAAAAACCCAAAAACTGAAAGAGGGATATAAAAAAGTAGGCTAAACAACCTCCCTTAGATACCCTTTAGCCACACAATCACAAAACATAAATAGATAAATACATTTCAATTCATTTAATCAAAAACACACAATAGGCCTACACAAACACATTACACACATTCTCTCAAACATACACTGACTCAAACACATTCTCAGTCTCTGTGAACCACAAATATAGAGTAACTACCAGAAAAACAGAAGAAAAAAAATACCAACTTGTAGAAGGAGTAGAGGGAAGAGCTGCCAGTAGAAGGTTCATACATCCATGGCTGCAGCTCTAGAGGGTCATCCTCAGAGAATGGAGGGATGACCAATGAGGCCACCATTGCCAGACAAATGAAGGCAGCTGGAAGTAGAATCTGAAACAGATGGGTCACAAAACCCATGTTATAATGGAAAGAAAGCGGTAACAGCTAAATTACAAACCTGCAGGGTGTACGTATGTGCCGAAAGAATTTACTGATTTATTAATTACAGTACTTCCTTTGTAATTATCTGAATATTGTTTATCTGACATTTTGTCTGATTTACATATTCTCTTACATATATGCCATAGTATGACAAATTTTAATGAAGGTCAATAACGCAGTCTTTTTTTTTCTTCAAATCTGTCCCAAAGTTGAATGAATAGATTCTAGTGTAAAAGAGAACAAATAACACAGCAATGCTCAAAACCAGTTTTGATCTTATAACAACAGAAAGTAGCCCCAATGACCAAACTCCCAGGCTATGACTCTAAACTCTTTGAAAATTATTGCAATAGTTGATAATTGCTAAAAAAGATATATGAAATAGCATCTGCTATCCAGAGCCAGGTTTTTATCCTTCTTATCAGCACAAGAAACACCCAGGGATGACAAAGATCTTGAACCAGCAAAATCTAGTTTTCAACAAGACAAATTCCCTTTTAATGTTTATTAATAATAATATGATGATGATGATCATTGTAATAATAATAGGGAAGAGCGAAAATGACCGAGTTGTTATTTACTGGGAGTTAGTGCAACAACAGCTCCACTTTTCTAGGGCTGGTTGGATTGCAACCCTTAGAACAAATAAAAAGAGTATACTCATGAAGTATACAAAACAGAAAGAGAAGACCCTATAAGAACATCTGTTAACCATCTTCTAAGGAGAAACGTCAAATCAGGCTGGTGAAGTTGAACAGCTAAAAAAGTTTTGAATACTCACCACAGGTAAAGGCCAAGTAACCGCAATACATGTTGTTGCTGTAATACTAATGCTAAACTCAGTTCAACCCTGCTTTACACGGTTAGCAAAAACATTTAGGAATCACTCAGTTTTCTTATGCTAGAAGCAACGTGTGATGCAAACGTTACAAAGCTCACCTCACAGATGAAGCTTTTCTTGCTGCGCCTCACATGATGGAAACGTTTGATGATCAGAGCCATCAGCTGTTGTACTATGAGGAGCTTGCCACATGTTTGGGTCTCCTTTTGACCAAAGCTGCCCTCAGAACTTTCGGCACCTAGACCTGGAAAAGGAATATTTTTAAAATTTACAATAATAATGAGCACATATCCACACTCTTTGTACCGCATGTTCAATGTGCTTTACAACTATTTTTACCCCAGAAGACCCTAAAACATAACTCAAAAACATTCTCAGCTTCCTGTGAAGCACACAGTGCTATATGTGCGGATTACATGCACTAATTACACGAACAAACTGACAAGATCTTTTACTATCTATAGCGAGGTACCCATTCTCACATTCACACTTCGGTAGCATAGAGTGAGAAAAATTTTTGTAAACAGCTTTTCCAAAGGACACAAAGTTGTGCCTCTGATAGGATTCTAATTCATGATCTAACTCTCATTGATGCCACATATTTATGAGTGTTAGCACTATCCATTTAAGTATTTGTAGTTTACTGCAAGTCAACAGAGTAGTGCAATATTTGATCAGAAGTAACTCAGGACAATACATACAGAAACATTGAAATACATTCAAAAGGAGTAAACAACATCCTAGTGCTCCCTAACCATCTGCTAAGAAGGTTAGAAAGGATTTACATTGACAGAATAACTGTAACTGAACTCCTGCAAAATAATTTAATTAAAACATTGATAATTTATAATGAGAGAATTAATAGAGAGGGCAATAAAGGGAAAAAATTATGGAGTGCTGGAGATCATTTCATTTTTCAGTGAGTTTAAGTGTCGAAATAGAAAATCTTAGCGAAATGATTAACAAAAAGTTAGAAAAAGCAGGAAATAATTCAGAAGTCCACATTTAGCCTAAAAACTGTTTTAAGCAGCACTAGGCCAGGAAAATATACCAAATAAGTTCTTTAATGTCTACTGATTATTTTTTAGAAAAAAAGCCTCTTACCTTCTTCTTCTAGAGTTTCTCCATTGTTTTCTTCTCCATCATCGTCTGAGATCAGTTTTGTCCTCAAGGTTGATTTTCTACGCAGCCGTGAGACAGAACTCTTGAACCGATTGACAAAACTATTCCTAGTCGCACGTTGAGGATATCGTCCATCTGGAATATATTTGTTAAAAATGAATTAACATGAAGAGAGAAATAATTTCACTGTACTTATTAAAGGGAATTATTGTGATATGGAGAGTCAACTGGAACTGGAAGAATTATGCAGTTGAAAAGTTTTTCGTCTATTCAAGAAAATTAAAGGGGGAGAGGGGGGGAGGGGGGGGGGGGAAGGCCCATTGTTTACTTGAACTGCAATAAAATAGAACCTAAAATTCAGAGCTACTGTACATAAACCTTCAAATGTCTTTAAAAAAAATCTTAGTCAACAAGGAAAGAGAAGAAAAAGTATAATAATGACGAAATCAAAGGTAAGTTGGAAGACATTGACAGGCCCACAAAGGCAGGATCTATAATTAAGATATACATCATCCCTACAGCCATTTCTGGATTTGCCACTTAAATATAGAGCACAAACCAAGGAAATTAATGGGGGGAAAAGGCTCATTGTTTACTTGAACTGTAATAAAATAACCCAAAAAGTGTTGAAATGAAAGAATATTAAGAGCACCATGGACAGTCAAATTGAAGAATGCAGTATCTGCAACTTGAATACTGGGCACAAGCCAAAAAAAATCTTGAAATGAATGGTAAAAAAAGATACTGAGACCACTATCGACAGCAAAAACTGGCAACGTCAGGAGTAAATACTCCAAAGGTTAAGCGTATCAAAATATTACCTAACAGGCCAAATAAATAGACTGAAAAACTAAATAACCTTGGAAACATCAAATGAAAGACAAACTTTTTAGATAAAAAATTATCATAGAAGGCAAATAAAAAGGAAGAGAGAGGACATCTCCTCAGTGGATAGACAAAGGTGTGGGGTACCAATAATAGGCTAAAAGAAGGCACCACATGAACACTCACAAAAGAGACAGAGAGCAAAACAGTAGGAGATGAAAAAAGAAAATGGAACCAATTAAGCCAAGCAAACAATTGCTAAAAGTATAAATGAACCAATAAAACTAATAATAAAAATAATAATAATAATAATAATAATAATTATGATAATAATTATAATAATCATTTTCATCTCGAGAAGCTCAATGTGCATCACAAGAAAAAAAATCAAGAAAGAATAAAAACCTCTACTAAAAATAACAAACTGCTTGAACATACTGGCATATTGATAAAAATTCACAATTGCAATTAACAAGTATATTGACTTAAAAATACAAATAGGTACAATAAAAAATGCAGTTGGACATAAAAGGCATGATATTTATGATTAAGAACTTGCAATAGTAAAAACAATAGAGCCTACTCATCAAATAAATCAAAATATTATAAAAATGCTTGTTTGTTACAAAAGATATCATCACGTTAAGAAATATATCAGTAGTAACCCCAAATGATTTAATTAGTAAAAGAGTTATGATATGCATACATGGAGATGGTTATCTCCCTGGCATTAGATTGAGGGAATGCCGTTTCAATATTAGCGACCCCTTAAGCATTATGAACGATGGCTCATGGCTACAGGGACATCAATTAACGAGTTGATACAGGATGCTCACAGACCTTAAGTAGATAGGTAGGTGGGTAGGTAGGTATTTAAGTGGGTAGGTAGGTAGGTAGGTAGGTAGGTAGGTAGGTAGGTAGGTAGGTAGGTAGGTAAGTAGGTAGGTAGGTAGGTAGGTAGGCAGGTAGGTAGGTAGGTAGGTAGTATAGGTAGGTATGTAGGTAGAGTATTAAGACAACATGTTATGGTAGGGTAGTTGGACGCTACAATTTTTCACACCTTGTTAGGTAAAAACCCAACTTGCTTTTATTTTGAAAGTAAGCGCACTTTCTGAAGGGGAAATCTCATCTCATATTTCAGTATGTGCTCTCCACTTTCCAACTACTTACACAATTAAGCCTTATCGTAAGCTCAAAACTGAAGAGGAATTCAAGAAATAATTTATGGCCACGGATAAACATTTCCCGCATATATTTCATTTGCACCCTGGACAGGTCACAGAAACATAACATCAAATTCAAAGAAATAATGTTTTGATGAGATTGGAGATGGTAATAATAAAATTTGATCTTGGATGGGTTAGATCACAGATTAGCTGTTGAAAAGATGTTTTCAAGCTTTTAAAAAAATTGGATTATTAAGCATTAATTCCTTACCTTTGAGAGATCTTAGCAAATATTCTGAAAGTTAAAGATTAAAACTGAGGAAATGCTGTCTCTTTTAATTAAGAAAAAACAAATTGTTTTTTTAATGAAAGTTCAAAAATCCATATATATATATATAAAAGAAACATAGTCATTTTTGTATTCAGAAATAATGGATATTTGGAATGTTCTTAATTGTGTTTCTACTGAGCAGAGCATGTCAAGGACACAAAGCCAAAGTCTTGATGATGATTACGTTCTAACATTTTCAGTGTTCTTTCAAGACAATAACACTGGGGTTTTTCTTTTTCTACAGATAATGAAAATATAATTTTCTTCCGGTGGGTGTGTGTTGTGCGTGTTCGTATGTGTGGAGAGGGAGAATGAGGTTATCAAGGACACTTATTCAAAATGCTATAAACTCACTTTCTGACATCTCTTCCACGTTTAATCTGCAAAGCTCATCCTCTTCAACAACACCATCAGCCACCTTCAGGAAGACCTGATAAAGGGAAAAGCACAGCCAGGTAAAATTATTTGTCCAAAAACATAGGCTTTTCTCCTACAAACATCTAAAGTAATTACAAAACAATAACAAATGCAAGTCCACAGGCTCTTCAAACTTATTCTAAATACACAAAACAGCAGTAGTCAAAAGATTTTATAGAATTTGGCAAAAAAATCATCCTAAACATATGTATGGTATTGTGGTGAAATCAGGCGCTTATCAAAACAATGTAAGTAAAAAAAACTGACATTTCCCCCTGTTGGGCAATTTTTATCAATTTTTTTTGCTCAATACCTTAAATGTCCTTTTAAAAACACATATTTATGTAGATTTTACTGAAAAATATAGGTCAAAGGCATAAAAAAAAGTAAATTTGCAGTTCTCATACATCGACAAATTCAAACTTTGGAAGGCGCCAAATTCTGGCATCTGTTTTCTTGTTAATTTCACTTCCAACATCAGATGGAACCCCCCTCATTAAATCGAGAATATCTTGACTTTTATTTGAGAAAAATGGATATTTCTACATTAAAAGCAAGACCAATGAACCAGCTTTAAGATGATTACAATATTTCCACATGCCCAAATATTGACATATGCCTGATTCCACCGCATTGTGACACATATATCACTACTTCGTGGTGCAGGACGGATGGCTTTACCTCTTCCAGACTGGTGTCTGACACACCATAGCTAGAGACTCCTAGGCCCTTATGGGATACTTCCAAGGCAGCAAACAACTTCTGGAACTTTCCTGAGTGACCATCGTCTTCTGGCAGGCGGAAGCAAACTTCCATGCTGTTGTCCTCCACCAGAGTGGCCGATGGAACAAATTTCTGGATGAACGCCTCCACTCGCGACACTGAGAACCCTGAAAAAGCAGAATAATTTGATCAGCTGCCTATTTTTGGAGTGACAGATATCACATTATCTCAGGACAGAACAATTACATTTCCACACCAGTGATGCTGTTCTGTTTATGATAAATACAACCCTCCACTTCTACTTCCTAAAAGAGAAGAGGATTCATGTTTAGTGACAGAGGGAAAGCACCTATCCATTTTCCCCCTACTTGTTTTTGGCTAAAAAAGGTCTTTAGTATCTAACATGATGGACATTGAAGACCAAAACTTTTCCTACTTTTTCTTTTTACTCTACAAAATAAGTCTGGGACAGCTAAAGTCACATTGCTCACTATCTGAACTTGAAATTTTGGTTAAAAAAACCCCAACCCCACAACAAGTTCAGCTTAACTTTCCATAACCACCAGCCATCTTCTGGCGACCTCTCCGAACAAATTTTTGCTGACTATTTATACACATTCACTTTACTTTTGTGTGTATATCATGGCTTGTTTGATTAATCAGCATTTTTAGTAAGGGTTTTACAGCACTTACAACACAATAAGGTCATAAAAGTGCCAAAGATTAGAAGTTTTAAAAGAATGTAACAAACACAAAAAGAAGGAGGAGAAATAAGGATGATAAATGTTTGATAAGAAAGAAGGAGCAAACCACACAAGAACACCCACCAACCACCCACTATCAGCCTTTGTGCATGTCACTGAAAGACAATACCCAAGTGGGTCACACATTCATCTGATTCAAAACACTCCACAGACGTGGAATCCAGACCCTCTGACTCACCTGCAGTGCCTACTTCTCCACTCTCCCGAGTTTTACCCTCATCAGATTCAGCACTTTCACCATCTACTGCAGGCTAGGAAATACAAATTGTACATACAATTAGAGCACCCAAGTAGTATCAACTATAACAATCACAAGAGTTATGAAAATTGATGCTGATAGATTGCATTAATGGAGATTTGGAAACACATTAATTTATGTCAGGGAGAAAAAACATTACACTCACGACCCTTCAATGTATTCATTGTTTCCATTAGTGAAGATGATGAAAATGATGTGAGGAACTGCATTCTCTCAGAAATAATAGGCGTATAGTTTGAGTAAAAGAACCATATCAACAAAATCACGGCCATTTGGTGTTGGGAATATGCAAGACAGAGAGCCAAAAATAAAAAGTAGAACCTACCAGTGGAGCCCTCAACAGCCCATGCTATTGGTTCAATATCCCTTTAAGCATACTGTACTATTTAAAAGGTGGGACCATCCATCTAAAGTTCAATTACAGTGAAAATCATCAATGTGAGCCCTTAGCAGTGCAGATGGTCAGGGTGATGTGGGTATGAACCCCCCCCCCTCCATCTCACCCTAAATTTCACCTGCCTAAGACAGAAAATGTCTAGGAAGGAATTTTTCTCTGGCTCCCTTACAATTCCTTCTTACATAGGTTCCACTATACTTGTAAATACAGTCGAACCTGCCCTGACGGCCACCTCTATAAGACGGTCACCTGTACAAACGGCCACTTTCCGTTTCCCCCCTTGCGTTTTTTCTATATAATTTAACTGTGTAAAACGGGCACCTGTCCAACGCGGCCGCGGCCACCTTATTTCAACACACAACCCCTATCACATTAAGCAATAACACCCGTCAAAGATGGCCACCTTAGTGACCCCATTTCGTTTAGTCATAAATTGTGCTTTGGCCCCTGGCGTTGTGGGCCAGGGGTCATAATTCAATCCCCTGTCGCTGTTGTTAGGTAGTCCCTCCAACCGATCATGTTGCGTAGGCCCCTCCTACTGTTGACCAATAGCTACCAATTTTCAGCTGCTGGTGAGGTAAGCGTGTGATCCCTCATAACCCATAAGCCCCGCCCAGAACTTAAACACAAATCGTAAGCGAGATGAATGGTCACTGTTTACCCAGTCTGTAACAAAGTAACAAAGGACGTCAACATGAACTTGTGACAGAAACGTCGCTCGTTCTCTGAGTGGTGGCGACTCAGGAGTTTGTTTTTACTTTGCACTCTGTCTTCCTTGTCTGATACATTTCGTTTTATTGTCACCCTTTTGCGAAATCAGCAACAAAATAAAAATTACAAACAAAATACAAACCACCACCACCAACAACAACAAAACCAACAATGCGGCTACTTTCGATTGTGACCTCTGATAGGAATAATTTGTTTTCTTCTTCTTGATCAGTCCTGCCTAAGACGGCCACCTGTCTTATACGGCCACTTTTCTCCTTGACAGTGGGTGGCCGTCTTACACAGGTTTGACTGTACTATGTTTGATAACAAAACCTTATCCAGTCAGTTCTCCCACCCTACCTCCCCCTTCCTCCCAAAATCAGTCTTCTAGCTTCTGCTTTGCTTTCAATATTCAGCTGTATGCATGTCAAAAGACATTAAAGAAACTAGTGCAAAACAAAAAACTGTCTTCCGTTTTTTAGCCCAGCATTACCTGAATCATGTCTGTTGTGACTGCCTCCTTTCCTAGTAAGTCATCAGGTCCACTATGAACAAGAGAAAGAACATGTCATTATTTTGAAGACATATGTCACGCAATTTCACTATTTTTCTTAATTGCACACTTTCAAAAAGGACAAACTGCCATGATTAATTTGTATTTCCTATGATAGTAAAAACAACTCAAAACTTGTCAGAAGATTCCCAAAGCAGCACTTTCAACCCTCACTTCAGAAGAAAATACTAAAAATAACCCAGTATAACATCATTAACCTTACCTATTGTCTGAGCCAGTCATGCTTTTGTCTTCCCTGGCCAGGGTGAGGTAGTAACCACTGCCAAATCTGTTCTTGAGGAAAAGGCTGGAGCCGACAGCACACAGCTTGCCATGCGAGATGATAGCGATGCGGTCTCCGAGTACATCTGCTTCATCCATGTGATGGGTGGACAAGATGATAGTTCGGTCTATCAAAAGAGAACAGTGTGCACATACTTCAATACTGACAACCATTTAGGTCTGATACTTGAATGTTATGTCAACATAGACATTAAAAAACTCTCATGAGGTTGAAAATTATGATAACAGGAAAAAATATCATGGAAGTACTTCCCTATCTGGAGCACTTATACTTATTATTCTTCTGGAAGCAAAAAAGAATATATTAATGAAATTTTCTTACCTTTTTTAAACTTCAGCAACAGCTCCCAGATGGCACGCCGTGCATATGGGTCTACCCCTGCTGTAGGCTCGTCCAAAATCACAGTCCTGGACCCACCGACAAAGGCAATAGCTACTGAAAGCTTTCGTTTCATGCCACCTTTCAAGAGAAAAGAAACAAACCCAAAATAAATAGAGCTACTTCTTCAAAATTTCAATGATATTGTGCAGATCTAAGCTTATCTTACTTGGAAATTCAGTTTATTGTATTTTTCAGAGGCCAGCTCAATAACTGTAATACAGTCAAAGGATTTGACCGAGTTGCCAAAAGAAAATAATGTTGACATGAAATAGAAGGGTGCAATCATACCTCTATAAGTGCATTGGTCACTGTTTTCATTTCAAACGGGAAAGGAAATTATCATGATAATGTGCAAATAATAAGATAAGCAAAGCACAGTAAGAAGAACAGAGTATAATAAATTCATTGTTAAATCATGAACAACTTCTTGCATAAGATAAGTAGATTTCATTAAGCTTTGTACTGGCTCAAAGAAAAAATGGATTCCAGCTTGATTTTTTTTCCAGTTTTGCAAATGCTGTTTTTTCTTACATGAAAAAGTGTTGATTAGTTATTCAAGTACTTTTCCATTTGTCTGTTATTTAAAGATAAAGTGAATGAGATTTCTCAATAATTTGAGCATGGGTTTGATAAAACAGACAATAAGGTGAAGACAAATGAAACAAACACTTTGCACCAACCCTCGGAGCAAAGCTGAGCAGTGTTATAATTCAAATTTCCTTCTATGACTTATCCTAGCATTCAAAATGACAAAGTATTCCACAAAAAAACCTTAGTCACATCAGAAGTTCTATGCTGACAATGCACCCCACCCCCCCTAAGAATTTCTATGCTGACAATGTGCCCCCCCCCCCCAACCAACTTGAGAAGACCTGCATATTTTGCTTCATGAGATGAAGTAAAAAATGCACAGACCTAGGTGGTGGTGTCGGTAGCCTAGGGATTAGGCTACCCGAATCATAATCATGAGATTGTGGGTTCGGGGATTTGAGCCACAGCTCGGTCTGAAGTTGTGTCCTTGAGAAAGGCACCTTGCATGAATTTCCCATTTGGCTCCGTTCTTTCGGAGACCAACGTTTAACTAAGAGGTCCCGTCTCTTAAATAACCTAATAATGTTGATAGGGGTATTAAACCCATAACATTTCACCATTTCAGACCTAGGTGAGAGCTGGGTCAGAGAAGGGAAGCAAGTCAGTATGTCAGTAATGTACTAACCAGACAATGTAACTGACGTCACATCACGCTTGTGAGGTAGGCCAACATCCTCCAGCATCTGCTCCAGCTCTTTCTCCACCTGGTCTTTGGAGCAGCCCTTGAGAAGAGCATAGAACCAGATATGCTCCTCAACCGTCAGCCTGTAATTGGAGGGAGTGTCAAGGAAAAAAATGTAGTTTTTTAATGAATAATTCTAGTTATGTATTTGAAAACTATTTTTTTCTTTAACATTTCAAAACAATATTATAACTTTAAAAAGATTGATAATTTCTCAAAGTGCTCAGACAGTAATTTTGTATTTAAGCTGAATTCATACTTCAAGACACTGACAGATCAGCTCATGGAGTAATAGAAAGCATTTGTATAGCAAATATCCCTACCCAAAATAGGCTCTGTGCACTTTATAATGTATAAAAGAGATTTGCACAAAACTGCAGTCTGTTGACTCTATGCAATGCTAGCTGTGGAAAAAGTATTTGTTCGGATATACAGCTATGTCCTTCATATTAAAAAAACAATGGGTACCAGCATTAATGAATTGGGAATCATTTTTAAGTTATTATTAACTGTCCACTGAAGCAACAACAATTACATGAGTTAGAAATTGGTGTAAACTTTTATTCTTCCAGTTGTGCAGTATTCTTAGAATAAGCAGATATGATAATGCCTACAATACTAAAATACTTCACTACATGAAACTACCAAATCACAGAAAGCATTAAAAACAATGAGGAGGCAACAACCAGTAACCTATTTAAATAAAAAATTTCAGCCAAACATCTTACAAGTCAAAAAGTACATTGTGCTGAGGACACATGCCCAGGCTACTCCGAATCTGGTCAAAGTCTGTGTGGATATCCTGGTCATAGATCAGAGCAGTGCCCGAAGTTGGAGGGAACAGACCCGTCAGAATACTCCTGCAAACAGAAGTAGGAGAGACAGAACATAAGTAGCATAAGTTGTCTCTTTAGAAATATAGCAAACAGACAAAAGATCTAATAAAAACTGTGACCCTAACTGTATCATTACAAATTAAAGCCTGACCTCAACTGTAAAGTGTATCCTTAAAAAAAAAACACAAAAAAAGAATCTACCCTGACTGAAAAGGCAGGCAGTCACAAAATAAACCAAATAGACAACTCTACATATCTGTCCATTCCATACAATGACACTATATAATGTAGTGAGAATACAGTTCCTCTCCCTACTAGTAACAATTCAAAATGACCTGAACAGCCACAAAGAGAAGCAGTAACAAAAAACCCAAAGAATTTACATAATGACAAGAAACTCCAAACACACGATGACTGATCGGTTCGACAATTTGCAGGTTAAATAAACAGCTTAAAATCATTTCTACTGCACAAAGACAGAAGTTGTACAATACAACAAAATGCATGTGAAATCAAATTTTTGTAATTGAGTGGCAGTTTATATCAAACAAGACAGATATCAACCCCATTTTCCCAAGAACAGAATATGACCATAGAAAAACTGAAATGAAGTATACAGCAACAGGCCACATCAGAGCCCACATGAGCCATCCACCCTGAAAAAAGAGGCAGATACATTTCTATTCACTTGAATGTGAGAACAGTCTTATAATGTATTGTGAAACCAATAATAGGACTTCACTAAGTCTGTTGAACTTGGCAGGAACACTGCACTAAGAGGCACACTGAATGCTTCAGTTTTTATGACCAGAACAAATGAAAGCCTTTCTTTCAAGATCCAGACCCCAAAAAATAAATTCATCCCCATGCAAAACCATTCTACTTACATGGTAGTCGTCTTGCCAGCGCCATTGTGTCCCAGGAATGATGTGATCTGCCCCTCGAAGAAGTTGATAGACAGGCCATCCACGGCCACTTTGTCACCTTTGTTATACACCTTGCACAAGTTGCGCACTGCCACGCCCACACGGCGGTCTGCTGGCTCCTTCTCAATGTCATGACTGGACACTGGAATGGGAGTGAAGATATTTTCATCAGTCTTCTGAGTTTAGAGAATAAAAGAATAAAACGCATAGTGTACAGGCAACCCAAGCTGGGGGCCAGCTAGAAGACATATAAAAACAAGATTTACTTTGGAAACAAGTAGGTTCAAATAACAGCACCCTCTACATGTAAAAATACATATACAATTATCACTTTTAACAGATAAAAGGAAAACCTAAAATACTGCAGATCTTTCATAAATGTCTGCTCCCTATGACTACCTGCATGAACTTTGTGTTCTTTAGGTGAAATGTAAAAAACCTCTCTTAGATAAATGCCCACATAATGAAACAGACTGGCTCAATTGAGACTGCTTGAAACTGAAAAAATGATATGAAAATGGAGGACAAACATATATTTCATCTTCTCTTCGAGCCTCATTCATTGTAAGAAAACAGTTTTTCCTTTCAAAGAAGATAAATCAAACTAGAAGTTTATCTTATCAACTTTTATCCCACCTGCTGCATGCCCATTGGCCACTTGACCACCAGCCTCAGTAGAGTGTGACTTCGCATGACCACACCAGTAGGATCGTTGCAGGAAGAACCATGGTTTACGAGGCATCCCATACTGACCTGAAAGAGATAAAGTTATATATATATAGGAAGTCATATGAATTGTGATATCCATAAAGGAAAGCATAATCAAACTTATTACATTGATGAAAGTGTTTAAATGCAGATATGAGAGTAGGAGAGGGGTGGGAAAACAGCTCAGTAAAAATATTTTAAAATGTTTGAAAACAGTGTAAGGTTAGGAAACAGGTCAAATAACAAGCACAAATCAGTTTTCTTGAGGGTTGAAGAACCTATGACTTATTTTTCTCTAAGAAATAGAGGAGGAGGAGAAGGAGGAGGAGGACAAGGAGGAGGAGGAGGACGAGGAGAAGTAGTAGTAATAGTAGTAGTAGTAGTAGTAGTAGTAGTAGTAGTAGTAGTAGTAGTACCGCCATTTTTATTTTTACCTGGGAAGACAGCCTCTATGTACCAGGTCAGAATGAGGTAGATGAGAGCATCGACATACATCATGAGGATACTGGAGCGGAGACTGTAGACATCATCCACCACCGGACTGGTCCCTATATTGCCCCATTGAGCACCCACCACTTGCTCTTCATAGATAGACAGGTAGTAGCAGCTCATAGCCATTGCAACATTGGAGGACAGACACTGTCAGAGAGAAAAACCAGTGCCTTATATCAAAACAGGATGATATAACAGAAGCATACTTAAAATATAGAGCAAAAAACTAAAGCAGCTACTAATAAATAGCTCAAATTACTGCTTTCTTTTTTTTGGGGTCTTTTTCTTGCTGTTGTTGTAAATGTTTTACACTTTCATCAACACTGTTTAAATCATTCAGAAGTGGACTACTGCAATCTTATGAGCCAGAGCTCATCTAGGCTGAATAGGATACAATGTTCCAGCAGACAGATGGAGATACTACATAAGAAACACTCCCACTCAAGAACTGAACACACGCCTTACTGCCTTCAATGTACTCAAAAATCCCAGGTATCCACTACTACAATGAATAACAAGCAAAGACATTCCAACGGCATTTAGACTGGAAGTTACTGTGTGTATGTTCACTCTACGTGATTTTCAACTATTGTAACACTAAAGAATGAAAAATTGCTTTATAAACAAAAACTGAAAGAGATATCCCCCAAAACCTTGGCATGTTGTCCTATATACTTTAAGTTTATTATCTCCCCATCATAAATGTTTTCTGCACGTTGTTTACCCAAAATAATGATACAATTGAACAAATATGTTTTTGACTCGCAAATCAAATAACAAGCATTGATATCCACATCCTCAGTAATCACATGCATCCACGAAGCTGTCGTCCAGAAAATAGCATTGCAAACAGAGCCACCAGTTATGACTTGTACGAGGCAGTATAAAATACTGATGCTGACCTATCAATGCAGAAAATCGAATGCTGTATAAAAACATCAGAGCAGAAGAGAGAATACTTACCGCAAGATTGAAGTGCCATGTTTCTGCCTGCCCGACCCATTGCACAAGCTGGGTGTAAGGCAGGTACAAGATAAAGTAGATGAAACCGCCACAGACAGCTGCCAGGTTGGCTTTGTTGAAAAAAACCGAGATAAGGAAACACTGGCTGATGGTGGACATGCAGACACCCAGCATGAAGAAGAACAAGATACCAATGTCTGCACGCTGTAAGAGGCGACCAGTCTAGGGAAAAAGAAACAAATTTTTCTTCGCTCAATATCTATCATTCAACTAGAAGTTAAGGGGAACAATCAGTCTTGTAGCCAAAGGAATAGTTTCAAAGAGTACTGAAATGTTAGAAAACATTACACTGAGTCAGTTATTCATGTGTTCAACTGTAATCTTTGAATAAGAAAATATTGAGAAAAGAGCTTTGAATCTGTCTAATGTTAACAGTCACAAAAAACATTTTGCTATTCCTTATCAGAATTACCTTGAGCATAATGATGAGTATGACACATGAGACCATCATGACCACCAAGGAGAGGACAAACCAGGCCAGCCAGTGTAAACCATTGCCAAGACCCATGATCCTCATGACCTCTTTGAGCCGTGTCTCTTTCTCGTAGACAATACCTCGGATGATCATGGCCACAGTAAAGAGCCAGGAGATGATCATAAACAGAGGCATGGTTTCCACCATGGAGAAGGCAAACCTGAAGGGTAAACAGCATGGTGTGACAAACTGCAGCTCAGGAAGGAAAAAAGAAAGTGAGAGTCTGACAGTCACTTGTTTAATTGTTGTTGATCTACTTACAAAATATAACGCTAAATTATTCTTTAAAAGAATCTAGTGTTGCCTTGCTTTTTATTCCTACAAATTTCAGTCTGACTTGAAAGTTGAAAGTATAAAGATAAGAAAAAAGAAACTTTTTGTTTAGCCTGTGAAAACTTGATTTCAGTGACGCATGCTGTCTTCTCAAAGGTGGTATTTTCTCAGTCAGTTATAAGATGTCAGCCAATGTTGTGGAAGGTCGAGTCCAATTCCAATTATTTATTGTAGACCTTCATTTCTCAACTTTGATTATTTTGAGAGTACTGAGACTTTGCATTGACCAACCTGTTGTACACCTTATGCTTTATATGTTATATCTCAATAGATTTATTTCTGGGCACTAACTCTTTCACTACAGAATAATTATCGTTGTTTTCCCTTTGTATTTGAGCTTGACCAAAACAGAAAAGGCATATAAAAGAAGAATCTTTAGCAGTGAGAACTCAAAATACAATACAATAAACAGAAGGGAGAGATACGGAGAAAAGAAGGTCTAACAACTGTATTCCTAAAGCATTTTTCAAATAAAGAAATACACAAAGCAACATCTTTGGTCAGCCTGAACTACACAGCATATATTCCACTTTTTTTTTTTTTCACTTTGACAAAATCCAATCACATCATTTTGTTAATGTGCCTGCTTTTGGATTACCCTCACAAAACAGACCATGACGACACTGTCTTGCACATAACAATATCAAAGCCACTCTTCCTTCTCCAAGACCTAAACAGAGAATGTTCTCTATCTTATGAAACTATACAGGAATAGAAAAGAATCTGCAATGATCACTTTGCAGCATTCTGGCAAAAGTCAGAGGACTGCTGAAACAATAATAACTACACCAAGTACCAACATATTGTCAGTTGGTAGTTGCATATCGACTCACCAGTTCTCTGTCCAACATGGGTAAGGGAACTGCTGTGTGTAAACTCCTGGCATCTCCAATCCCTCATCACCTGTCTGGAGACGTATGATGGCATGGTCCACCATATCTTGTACGTCAATGAACCAGTAAGCAAACAGTTTATAACGATTTCCTGGACCAAAACGAACATACCTGCAAAGAGTAAGGTGACCGGGAATTTAAGATAGGTCTCAGATATTATGTTTAAAAATATTATTAAGAGTTTGTAATGCTTCACACATCTTTTAGAATTAATTTAAAGGCAAACCACTTTGCTATACTCATCTTGAATATTGGATACTTTTCATTTGGTCAATTCAATCATTGTTTAAGGACAGACAATTGCAGAACTCTAAAGGGACACAAACAAAAATAACAGATCAACTGCTTTAAGAAGAACTTAAACAACATAATTTGCAACTGCTGGTCTGAAGACTCCACCACATCGTCAATGTCAGTGTGCCCACTAGACCTAGTACAACATGGGCGCTCTATGTATATTACAATACAGACAGGAACAACAGCACAACTACTACATTATGGCTAATGTACTCACGAGTCCCTTGTGATGCTGGTGGATTCAACACGGTCAACGTCCATTCTGATACGGTATTTGACCACAGAAGGAAGTTCGGTGTCATCAGGCTTGATGTTGTCAAATGCAATCGCTGGTGACACAGAACAGAAGCTCAGGAGGAATTAAAACGTATACCATGATAACGTTATGCATACAGAGATTTAAAAAAAAATAGACGAAATGTGCAGAAAATAAAGTGGGAAAGGGAACTATGAAGTAATTATAGAACCTCATAATGAACACTCCCATCCCTTACCCATCAAAACACCACCTGCAGAAGGTCACCACTGAAGTCCCCATGTTTCTTTTTTTTTAAAGAACAAAATTAAAAACTTTAATCAAAATGTACCTCAGGTGAATTGTACAGTTAAAGCTGACTCATTTTTCAAAGGCATGTCTATATTGTAATACATTTACCAATTCTCAACTCTGTTAATTAAACACACACAAAAAAAGTTTTGTACATCAGCACAGGCTGCATGCTATGCTCCCATCTTCAATGACACAGATACAGACAAGAGCAAAGCCATAATAAAATATTAGCCCACAAGTCAGAGGGCACACTTACCAGCCAAGAGCGTTTTGTTCCCGATGAGTGAAAGACTTTCCTCTTCTAGCTCACGAGCATTCTTATAACCAACAAACTTATTCAGCCGGAAACACTGTAGAGGGGAGAAAAGATTAGATAAAAGTCATTTAGAGTCCCCCCCCCCCCGCCCCATTTGTAACATGCTTGACTAACTACGCATGTCCTGGGCCTTCACTCTCCATGGGGTCATCTTTGGGCTGTTGTAACATGAAGCCCAAAAGATGCCTTTAATTAAACCTTTTTAAGAATGTGGGTCAACGTTTTCTTAGACTGAAAATTTTTCTGCTATGTCTTTGTCAAGTCTCCCTTTTTTCACCAAAAGTAGCTACTTGTTTTGATGAGCACAGAATAATATACTATTTTCCCAATAACGCAATCATTTTGATTCATCATGCAAGCAATATTTACTTCTGTTCATATCAAGGGTATGGATTACCTTGCTCACCAATCATAAACTCAACCTGAAAAGTATTGTGTAAGAGCCATTCTGCAGACTGAAATCATAATAATATATAGGGGCCTATAATATTCTTTTATGTTTATTCATTCATGATGGATTTTACCTGAGAAGCCTCATAATGTACTTTTTCTAACAGAAGTTTCTATCTTTCAGAACTTAAGGGGCATTTTAAAGTCATAATAGCCTGAAATTAAAATTAATGAAAGTAAATGCGAAAAAGGACAAGTAAGCCTTATTATACTTACCTTCAGATATGGTAGTATATCTTTTAGAAATCCTCTCACATTATCCAGAACATTGTACGCCTGTGTGGCATTGAAGGACAGGTCATCTTCCAATACAGTTCTCACAGACTGACATGGATTATTTGGGAGCAAGTCCAAAATAGTTGTAAATTCTTGTGGCAGATATTCTCGTATTTCAGCAGAAATTATGAATTCAGCAAAAACTGAACAAGCAGGACTATCAAGAAATTTCTGGGGAGAGTCACAAAAATGAGTCATTTAAATATTTGAGCTTTTAAATCAGTCATAAATGTACGTCCATAATTAATCAGCAGTGTCGGCTTATATATTTCAAACTACAGTCAAAATTGTCTGAGACGGCCATCCATCATTGAAGAGACAGGTGACTGTTTTACACAGTCACCATAATGTAAAAAAACACAAGGGTGGAAATGCGAATCGGCCGTTTGTACAGGTGGTTGTCTTATACAGGTGGTTGTTAGAGCAGGTTAGACAATATTGTCAAGTTTCAGCTCCAAATTTGTAAAGGTTACAAAGGTTTACCTGCTTCTAGGTTGCTGACAAATAACTAAGATAGGTTAGCTGGTGCTAGTTCACTCGATGATCTACTGCGAAAATGCGGTCTACTGTATACCCCCTTGACTGATCATAATCTACCAGACTTTTCTACTGAGATAGCCTGCTCTACTGTAAGGCTGTAATTTTAAGGCTGTAAGGCTTTAAGGCTAATTTTGTGCTATTACTCCCACACCCTGATGTACTTCTTTAAAAAAAAATCAGAGGGGTAAACCCCCTGAACCCTTCAACCTCCCATCCCAAACAAACTAAAACCACCAAAACATTTGTAATGCAGCTGATAAAAGTCCCAAGCCTATGTAAACACACGTGGAAAATGTTAAGTGCTGTGGATTGAAGCTACTGGTAAACCATCAAGTGGAACAGACACATCACAGTGGACGGTCAAGTGGACCAGCCTCGGTCAGCTCCTGATAAACAGACCACATAGAGCAGAGAAAGCACTTATGTAAGTGACAGTCTTCAGCAGGACAAATAAATATCGTTAACATTAACAACCAAAGTGGGGTTGAACTCCAAGCAAAAAATACCAAACATGTAAAGTGGTAGAAAGTGATTGCGTCTAACATAAACAATTTTGGTTTAGAAACATACATGAAGATGATAAAAGCTTTCCCTTTAATGTCTGACAATGACTACTGTACCTGCAGAGAAGAATATTTCTTCAAAAGAAATAGAAGAAATAAGGATTAAGATAATTTGCGGCTTCTGCTTTGACTAATAAGACAAATTCTAGCAGAGAAAGTTTAAAGACAGCATTGAAAAATTATATTCCCGGGAAGCTGAAAATGTTTTGGAGTGTTCTATGGTCTGCTGGGGTAATAATATAGTGTAAAGCGCATAGAGCCTGCTGCTGAGCGGGGATATGCGCTATACAAATGCTATCTATTATTATTATTATTATTATTCATGAGATTTCACATGAGTGAGGTCAGTATTTCTCAACAAGTGTTGTGACACTTGTGAGTCTGCTGACAGAAGGCCCTTCTCACAAATAAATAGTCCAGCCTACCTGCATTGGAGACACATCTTTGAGCAGGAAATCCTCCAAGTCAGGCAGATTTTTCTCTAAGTTTGTCAATAGTTCCACTATGGATTCAAAATATTTGAAAGTTCCGGAAGCCTGTGGAATAGAAATAATTGAAATAAGAAAGTTTAAAAATTCACGTCATCCTGCTTCTTTCTTTTTCATTAATATAGAACAAAAGCTATTGTGTTTTAAGGCATTCTAAAATTAATAATTTTGAACGCTACTTTAATACTTTAAAAATTTGTCTTTTTTTTTTCTTTTCTAAAAACCATTCTACAATTCAGTAATGGATTCATAGTCTGTAAATGATATTGGAAGTGAATTAAGTGTCATTTTCTCACTGACATGAATGATCTGGAATTACTAATTTCGGAAGAACAAAATCTTTTTTTTACAGCTCTCTTGAAAGGGTCGTAGCTATAAGTTAGCATTTTGGCTTGGCATAGTCTTTTTTTTTCTTACTTTTACGACAATGCATTTCCGTCCCACAAAGTGACCTAAGAGCCTTTATTTCTGTCTTCAGGTTTTTAAAGTATTTAAACACAAAGAATATTGGTCACTGAGTAGCAAGGGCTGCATAGTCTCCGATTTTTTTTAACACAAGAGGTACAGATATTACTCATAGAAAGAATGTCATTTCATCACAGAATTAAAAGGTGAACAGAATACAATTTACAAAAAAATCTTCAAGTAAAAGTGAATATCGTACTTACCTCGGCAATAATCTTTCTGGTGAGAGGTGTGTCTGGGGAATATGTGATCACTCCCAGAACAATAGGCTTAAGCTCTCTCCACAAGATGCGGCTGTTCATAGTGGATTCAAAACTGCTGAACAGTGAGGCACAACTTGGGTCTGTTGGGATAAAAAAAGATTGGTGGCCAGATTGTTTAAAGACTTGGTCATGGTGGTGTAATGAGGGAGGCAGTGGCTGGGTTGCTTTTTTGTTTTATGTGTTCAATTTTCGTTGGGGGGGGGGGGGTGTAAACATTTTAATAAGCCCATTATTAGAGCCCTCAATGAGTCAGTGAGGCGCATAGGTTGAAACAGCCGCTTATAACCTGAAGGCGTAGTTTTTCACGGGATGTTGGTCTAAAACATATACAAGGCTCTCCAAAAGGCGCTCATTCTGATTAGATTTTAAAACATAGGCACAGCAAAGAATGTCAAATATAAATTTTTTAAAAAGACTGAGAGACAAAATGGTAGAAACAGATAAAGAGAAAGACAACAATGCAGAACATCTTTAAAAGTGCACCTAACCATGGGCCTGTTTGGAGAATTAATATTGGTGATACTAGTTAGCTGAATCCTCAAATTCTTTCTCTAATCTTAAATGTTTAATCCACTTCCAGAGAAAGTAAGAAGAGAAAAAAATAATTTTAAAGTGAGGATTAAAGGCAGTGTAACAAAAGAAAAAGATCAAAGAAAGAACTAAAAAAAAACCTGCTTCACCCTTACCAAGTCTCTTCTTCTCTATCTTTTCCTTCACATTCTCAAATCGTGGATCAAAACTCCCCCGACTGTCCTGCACCTTCTGCTGATAAGAAAACTTCTGTTCTAGCTCTTGAATGTTGAAAGCACTCTTGCCTCTTCCACAGAGAACGCCTCCTAAAGAGGATTTAATGGACGTATCTTTTACACCAGGGCTTGGCAAGCTGTCCCAAGAAAGGTCTTGAATGGACTGCACAAGGTTCTGAGCAATCGAATCCAGCTTGCTCAAAGTTTGAAACTGTACAGAAAGAGTTAGTCGATAACATAAATTTTAAATTAAAATGAAGACCCTTACTGAAACATTCACATATACAATATGAGCATCAATACCTTAAAGACAAACGTCATAATATGAAGGAGCAAATAGCCTTTATCTGAGCTCATATCTTAGAATCACAAAATATAGCGCAGTGATTTTAAATGTGCAGTGTGCAAATTAAAACCCAATCTCATCAAGTACTTTTAATGACTAAATGGAAGGATGCATGTCACATTCCATCATATTATATCACTGTCTGTCATCTTCCCCACGACTACAGGCAAGTGGGATGATAAGCCTTAAGGACAAATCCCATCTCTAAATGCCTCAGCTAATGATACCAGACTTACATCTTCAAAAAGTCTCGTCAATGTAGATATCGAAGTCAAGCTCCCTAGTCCACCAAAGGCATCCTTTAGAGGGTCAATAATATGCTCATACTGTGGATGAAATAATGTTATAGGCTCCATGGCTTAGAAGTAAAGTTGGGTCGGGCTCACTAAATCAGCATCCGCGAGTAACGAACTACTCGCTGGCACTACCCGCAAACGAGCGGATGGGTAACGAATGGTCCTCTTGTTAAGAGTAGTTCGCTACCTGCTACACATCGGACAGAGACAACAGTTCGTTTAGTGAGCGGACGGACAGGCAGACGGAGAGACTCCATGCATTCGAGCGGGCGGATGGACAGACTGCATACTACTTACATCCCCCCCCCCAAAAAAAAATAAATTAAAAAATCACCCTCCTGCCCCACATTGTAACTAGGCGTTCATGGCGCAAATTTCTCACCCCCCCCCCCCCCCCAAAAGAAAAGGCCTTTTGGAATTCTTTAAGCTTCGACTTCCCGATAATTGGAACGTAAACAGTGTGCCCACACACAAGGTGAAAGGTTACACACATAGTACTACGTCACCAGCCTCTCTCACTCCCTGCGGCAACACTAGTGGTTTGATACATTAGGCCTAATTAACAAACAATAGACGATGGGTCTAGCCTCGCGTCGAGTATCTCGTCTGCTTGAGTTCATCCGTTCGCCCACCCACTCAGTGAATAAAATTATGAAGCGGACCTAAGAAACGAACTGACTTGAGGCTTGAGGTCCGCAGTCCGCTCACTGAGAGAGTAAAATTGTGAAGCGGACCCAAAAAATGAACTGTCTTGAGGTTCGCAGTTTGCTCTCATGGCCGTCCGTTACCCGCTCGCTCTGACTGAGTCCGCGAGTAACGAACCCGTCCGTCTGCTCGCCCCAACTCTACTTAAAAGAAGCTTTCCAGGAAAAATGTGCTAGGTGGTAGACCTACTAATTTTGTTGTATTGATGTTTTAGACCTGAGAACTGATACAGAGAGCACACCCCTATATGGATATTAGCATTCTCTTCTTCTATCAACAGGAAACCTACGAAGAAGCATTGAATTGGGCTGCCCTTGTCAAACACCAATTAGAGTTTAAAGACGCACTTGCCCATTTGAGGAGTTTTAGCTTCTGTTGTTGGAGTTCCATTAGGAATTTCTAGACTAAGGCAGAAGCAAAAAAAATTAAAACAATAATATAATTCTTGTGACCATTCAAGCTGGTGCATTCTGTACTAATCAAAATATCTTTAAATGTGACAATCTATTGAGTTCATCTTGAAATTCAAGTAGCAAGGAAAACTAAATAAAAATAAGAAAAAATGATCACTCTAATGCATCTGTTAGGGAATCTCTATCCTCTCTCTGAAACATGATTTCCTAGCAAGTATACACAGAGATAGGTGTAATTTATCATTAAAAAACTGCCACAGTACAAGCATAGAAAGTACAATTTAAACATTTGAAAATTACTATGATATGCCTACCTCTTCATAGATTTCTGTAGTGTTCAAATCCGAGTACACATCCTCTACCATCTGTCCCAGCTGCGATGAGTTCAAACGACACACCTCAGACTGGACATCCTCTCCTAGTTCTGGGCTTTCAAATTCCAAATATTCAAGCAAGATCTAAAAAGAAAGAGTGAAACTGTTGCAATTTGGATTTTTGGAAATTTAGAAAAAATGCTTATATGGTTGTGTATTTTCTTAAAGGCTATTCTGACTGCACAATAACTCAATAAACAGAATTCCAAATTACAAGTCTCTTTGGAAAAATACAATGTTGCAGTCAAATAGTCTCTACTATTCACATATTCCACCTCTACCAATAAACAGGTACATGTTTGCTGCTGAATGAGCATAGAAGATAAGGATAAAGTACTCAGACTTGGCAATTACTCATTCATCTTTTCAGAAAAAAGTACAATGCACAAAATATAACTCATCGGAGTTGAACCAAATTCAAGAACCGACAAAAATGTTTGGAGTAACTTAAAACAATGTCTTCTTGCTTGATTTATCTTTTTTTTCCCATTGCATATTGTTTACATGTACATACCTCTTTGAAAACTATTCACAAAACATTGCATATTGTTTACATGTACATACCTCTTTGAAAACTATTCATAAAACATTGCATATTGTTCACATGTACATACCTCTTTGAAAACTATTCATGAAACACTACAAGAAAAAGTGAACGAGTTATGTGTATAAAAATTACAATTTAGCAGCAATTAATCTTACAGGTTACAAACATGATCTGTTCATTGAGGTTTTAAAAAAAATACATTAGACTTAAGACTCAGTCACCTTGTCCTGGCAAAGCAGATTCTTGATCTGATCTTCATCTTCCGATGACAGAGATATATCAGAAGAAGCAGACAGACCAAGGACAATCTCCAAAACAGCAAACAAGTCCTCTAATCTTTGTTGATTCACATCTGTCAAGATCTGGGAGAACAAAGTAAATCGTTACAGTTTCACAAGAGTTCTTTCTAAACATTGTTTTGATTAGTAATTAATCATATAGTGTGCATTTCATATGGGTAGGCCTACAGACACTTGCGAGATAGGCACAAAACTAGTGCTGAACTTTTAACATACTGACAACGCTGTTGTAAGAACTATCCTATGCCTGCAAATATTGGCTTCATTATAACATTTTTCTTACTGGTCCACATTCCTAGTTATGTAAGTGCTTCATCATGGGCAGCAATAGGAAACAAAGGGTTAAGCCACATGTACACTCTGATCCTAGTACTACTTTCATATATTCAGAAATCAACCTGCTTTTCCCCCCTGAAACAATGACTGTAGTTGTGAAACAGTAACATAAATACTTATCATACTACGCTGCAATTATCTAAAAAAAAAAAAAAAAAGCACAATATCAGTTTTATACTACTTCCACTTGAACGACCAATAAATGTTCATACTTATTTTATTTTGATGTGTTGAGTTACACCAATATCAAACGCCTATCTAATAATTTACATTGCCTTATAAAACACTTATTAGAATTGCTCTTGCACGACTTGTAATATCTTACAGCCATGGGATCCAGCTTTGCAGCCAAGAGTCCATCAACAGCTTTAGAGCTGAGCCCAACACCTTGGCCAGTGAGTTTGTCTCTCAGCTTTGTCTGTTCCACAACGACGTCTGATAAGCTTTGCACTCCTGTATCTGCGGAGATGACACAGGGTTATGATGATTACAGACAGAGCTAAAGAAAGTGACCCAGTAAAAGGGTCGCTGAAGAGGAGAAAGAAAGAGACTATAAAGTGTGTGTGTGTGTGAGTGTGTGTTTTTGTGTGTGTGTATGAGTGTGTGTGTGTGTGTGTGTGTGTGTGTGTTTGTGTGAAAGGAGGGGGAGGGGGAATCAGAATCTAAAAAGGGTACACCTGATTAAAAAATAGACACAAAAAATAAATTTAAGTGACCATTATTATGGAAAGAATTAGATTAAATCCTTATTCAGCAGGATTGTCTAACAATGTTTGAAAGAACACTTCTGTTTCTGGGAAATTTAAAAGCATTCTTTTCCCCCTCACACTTTCAAAAACAGATGGACATACCAAACTCATCAGTGTGTTTTGCTAGATCTGTCCCTTTAGACAATATCCACTGGAGATCTTTTCCCAATGAGACCAGTTCTTCTGTGCTCAATCCGCTTGATGTGATGGTATCAGCTGCCTGTAGAATTTGACTTAGTCTGAAAAAGAAAGAAATAAAAACATATATATATTATATATATATATATATATATATAATTATTTGGTAAACATTACAACTTTTACAGTCAAACAAAGTGTTGCCCGAGAATACCCAAATGAAGCATCATTACCAATGTTTGAAAATGTTTCGATATGAGCATTAATTTTGAGGCAAGTTAAATATCAATGAACTAGATGAACAAAAAAAATACTTTCTTTCATCCAAAAGACTTCCTTGTATCTGATCTCTTAATATAATATGAACCTAATTTTCACTAAAAGTTTTTTTTTCCTTAGATAGAATTTGCTTTACTACGACATGCTTCTTATTCGTATGTGCTACTCTAGCACAAACCTAAAAAGACAAATTCGACACTAGAAAAACAATACTGGGCAGCCACAGACTATTCATCATCAAAGATAATATTACAAATTTTGATATGAGTCACCTTTACAGCTGTCAATAGTGGTAGCCACTCGTGACGTATAGGACTATTATAATCCGACCTACACCATTGAGTTGAAGTACAAAAGCTAGTTAATGCACCAAAAGTCATCAATAATAGGACTCAGCTGAGTAGGCCTACCACATAGTCTTCATTATTAAAAAAAGAAACATAAAAAAATCCCAAACAAATTATAAAAAAAACACACAACAACAAAAAAAAAAGCAAAAACCAAGCCTGTGTTTAACCTATGAAAATCAGACATCCTACCACCTTATCTGAAAAAGAGTGCATGAAGAAGCCTGTATCCAAAAAAAAAAAGAAAGAAAAAAAGACCGTTTTACTCACAACGAGTCTTGGAAATTGGCTCCCAGCTCCGTATGCTTGTTGGCATTGTTGGAGGAATTCACGCAGCCATCGTTCAAGTTGCATACATAGGACTGCAGGAAAGCCAGAGCTCCCGCTGATGGCAAGGCCCTGGGGTAGTGGTGACCTGCAAAAAGAATGTGAACAAAGACTAAAGGACAGCTCTACGTCTCTACGTCATATCACATTAAATTGGTTATCTAGATCAAGTGAATAAAGGTTTGGGGGGGGGGGGGGGTAGTTGAAGCCAAGATATAATGTTTTGTAATCAATAGTAAAATCAACAACATTTCATCGTCTGACGTTAATAATTAAGTAATTGTGTAGATCCCCTCATTTAAGTAAGTTCTATTTGACATGTTTTAAATTGGTACATTCACGAAATGGCCGGGGGGCTCTCGTGGCTTGGAGGTTAAGGTGTTGGCCTCTCATTCAAATCCGGGTAGCGACCGAAAAATATTATTCTCTAAAACTGTCTCTTTTCACCTCTTTTCCTGCTCTCTAGCAATGAGCAATGTTCTGTCGTCTGCTTTCGTCTCTTCTTTCTGCCCCCACCCCCTCACCTTCTTTGTCCCCTCCTCTGGGCTCCTGATCACTCTTTCTGCAGCCTTTCTACTGCTACCCCTTGGCTCCTTCTTACTGCTGTCTTTCAGTCACACCCTTGGTCTTATGGTAGGTAAGATTTAACGCCTAGCCTTCTCGGACAAGGGCTAAAAATCTCGGAAGGCCCGTGTGCAAGTTGCGCACGTTAAAGATCCCTTGGTGGTCTAAAATCGATATGAGTAGGCTTCGGCCGCCACCCGGGCAAAATTCAAAATTTCTTAGATCCTACCAACTGAAAAAGTTTAATGTGTCGCGCAGTTGCGAGCGCCGTAAAACACT